>NC_134693.1:125152787-125285287 GCF_050947455.1 Rhinoderma darwinii | reverse complement strand
TTTTAGACCAATAATCCCCCTCCAGTAAAGATGGATGTGTACTCTAATAAACACCTACATCAGATAAGTACCAGCAAACGCCCATTCATATAGGAGTCGCCTAGTAAAGTAGCACCTGTCAAACATCAAGCTCAGCGCAAGACGCATATAAATAGTTCCAACGACTCACATTCTCCTTCAAGGAGCGGAGCGCTTAGCACTTTCATACAAGAAAAGGTTACTCTTAAAAAAATAAATAAAATGGGTCTTTGGGGAGCGAGTAAAGATCCAACCAGTACCTTAAGAACTGGTCTTTGATGCTGTGCGTGCCTGAACTCCAGAAAGATATTTCAATGCAATATAGTTTCAATTATGAGGAACTGGTGATATTTGTAAGCTCATCTTATACACTTATATCTTTTATCTCTCAAGGACACATTATTTTACTTTCATCAGGAATATAAATCAGGCCTTAGAAATAGAAGAGCTTATTTTCAATACAGATTAAGTGTCTCAATACAGAAAACCCACATAATTAATAAACTCCAAGAACAATTAACACTTCCGTACAATAAATTCAAATTTTTCATTTGACATAAATCAAACCACATTGGAACCATGGCGCATAGCAAGACAATACCAGAAAGTGGTCCCTGCTCCTTTTTGACACAGGAGGCAGAAATGTAGATGTCCTGCTCAGTTACCAGGGGGTAACACAAGCCCAGCCATTCCACAAACTGTGATTGAGATAGATAAAGATATAGATATATATATTCATATTTATTTCATGTAGTGGTATCACGTCATAAAACAGCCTGTACTCTTAGGGTATGTGCACACACACTAATTACGTCCGTAATTGACGGACGTATTTCGGCCGCAAGTACCGGACCGACCACATACTTATGTACGATGCTAGGAGTCCCTGCTACTCCATGGAACTGCTGTCCCGTACTGAAAACATGATTACAGTACGGGACAGTTGTCCTGCAGAGAGGCAGGGACTCCTAGCATCGTACATAACTATGATGCTAGGAGCCCGGCTCCCTGCACTGTGTTCGGTCCGGGACTTGCGGCCGAAATTCGTCCGTCAATTATGGACGTAATTAGTGTGTGTGCACATACCCTTACAATAGATCAAAGAGTGAGATGTGGGGAATCTGAAATTACCACAGCACCAACGAATGCTGCTATTCTGAGGCTATGTGCACACACAAAATAAAAAGTCTGAAAATACGGAGCTCAAGGGAAAACGGCTCCTGATTTTCAGACTTTTTTTTAATCAAAGTTGCGTTTTTCTATAGAGTCTATGAAAACGGCTCCAAAAACGGCTGTTTTTCTTTTTTGAAAAACGGCTGCTTAAAAAAAAAAACGCCCCTTCGGAACAGAACGCCGTTTTCCCAGTGAAATCAATGGGCAGATGTTTGGAGTTCTGCTTCCGATTTTCGCTTCACTTATGCCGCTTAGTTTTAGCGATTGTTGGGGTTCTCAGTGCTCGGACCCCCACCAATCAAAACTTCTGATATGTCACTATGAAATGTCAGAAGTTTGTTGAACGTTTAGTTACCCTTTAACATTTAGCATATCCTGTATGTGCAATCTTTTGTATGATAGACTTCTGCGACTTGTTGTACGAGTCCATCTTAATGTTTTACAGCTCCACCGTCACAACGATAAGTTATAGGACACACTGGTCCTCCTACATATCCACTGAAAATAAGTTCTACACAGGAAAAGAAAAAATAAATAAATAAATCCAGCCACAAAGTAGTAACTGAAAAAGTGAGAATGTACCTGGCAGCATTTATAAATGTCATTTCTCCAGGATAGCAATATTTTAAGTCCCTGCCAGGAAGGACCTTTTGAAAAAAAATAAAAAACGTCTCTGAACTATATAATCAAATACTGTACGTTTCATTTTGTGAAGGTTACAAGTTGCTTTGTAAATAGTTGAGCACTGCACAGAAAGCAAAAGAATAAAATAAAATACATATATTATATGACCGAAGTCAGCTCAGATCTCCACAACCATTGTAATTCATGGCCCCGGGAAGAACTTTCACATTGAAAATAAAAAAAGCATATCTACAGCTGACATTTTGTGGTGGACAAACCAGAGCTTTGTAGCGAATGTAGGTCCCTCAAAAAGTCAGAAAGAAAAAAAAAATCTAGAATAAATCCAACGTCTTCATTGCAGTTTACGATAATCAATTATAGAACCGAGTCATGTAAATTGTTTAATTTTTTTTTAGCAGCAACATTTTTTTTGCTTTCTTAAATATCAGGATAATCTATCTTTAGTGTTAGGGCTCATGCACATGGCCGTATTACAGCTGTAGTTTGCTCAGAGCTATAATAGAGAGTGTCTCAAAAGATGAACACGAATCCTCCACTGTACCCACTTATTGATAAAAAAATAAATAAAATTGTGCATCGAATGCCATATGCATGGAGGTATTCTCCCCCAGAAGCATCGCGTCTAGGGGAGAATACCTTGGTACATACGGCACCTGACGGAGTCTGTACTCCAAAAACTCAATGAGGTGTTAAGAAAAAAAAAAGCAGACTACTGCAGATTCTCAGAAAACACAATGCTAACCATAGTGCCCCCCTCTTACCAAGGGCAGGTAGAAGTCTCGGCACTGTCCTGACACCATTGGTGGTTTAGTGATGCTAGCAGGAACTAGTATTTGTCTCTAATGCCAGAACAGTAGCACAAAAGCCAATTCCTGCTGCTATCACTGAACCACCAATGAAGTCAACGATAATCCATAAAAAAAAAAAAAAAAAAAAGCCTACTTTTCCAGGTCTCTCCTTTTTTGAGTGTCTAATTAGACATTCTGGTCGAGTAGGTATGTATGCTAAAAAGGACACTAAACTGGATGTCCACAGTTAATAAAAAAAAAATTAAAAAAATGTGAACACCGGAAGACAACAAAAAAATAAATAATTTAAATAATCCCCAAAACACTATATATAGTTAGCTGATTCTTACCCTGGAATTGGAGGTAAGAGACATAGATTCAACTGCCCATTAAAGAGGCTATGTCACCACATTACAAGTGGCCTATATTGTACATGATGTGATCGGCGCTGTAATGTAGATTACAGCAGTGTTTTTTATTTCAAAAAACGATCATTTTTGACAGAGTTATGACCTATATTAGCTTTATGCTAATGAGTTTCTCAATGAACAACTGGGTGTGTTTACTATATGACCAAGTGGGCGTTGTACAGAGGATTGTATGACGCTGACCAAACCGCGTCATACACTTCTCTCCATTCATTTACACTGCAGATAGCGATGTACAGTCACATAAACACACTATAACGCTACTCATGTGTCATGACAGGACGTGATGTGTATTCATTCTCCTGACCACTTCCGTAGCGTCTGAGTTACAGCATAGCAGGCGTAGTCTCGAGAGATTACGCTGTAAGGGTATGTGCACACGTAGTGACCAAAAACGTCTGAAAATCCAGAGCTGTTTTCAAGGGAAAACAGACCCTGCTTTTCAGACGTTTTTTGACCAACTCGCATTTTTCGCGGCGTTTTTCGCACCGTTTTTTACGTCCGTTTTTGGAGCTTTTTTCATTGGAGTCTATGAGAAAACAGCTCCAAAAACGTCCAAAGAAGTGTCCTGCACTTCTTTTGACGAGGCTGTATTTTTACGCGTCATCGTTTGACAGCTGTCAAACGACGACGCGTAAATAACAGGTCGTCTGCACAGTACGTCGGCAAACCCATTCAAATGAATGGGCAGATGTTTGCCGACGTATTGTAGCCCTATTTTCAGACGTAAAAGGAGGCATAATACGCCTCGTTTACGTCTGAAAATAGGTCGTGTGAACCCAGCCTGAGATGTCATTCACAGCGAGATCTCGCTGTGCTGTAACTCACAGAGACGCTAAAGAAGTGGTCAGGAGAACGAATACACATGACGTCCCGGCTGGAGGTAATGTATATTCATTGTCAGGACACATGAGTAACGTTATAGTGTGTTTATGTGACTGCACATAGCGATATAGCAATATCGCCATTTGCAGTGTAAATGAATGAAGAGAAGTGTATGAGGCGGATTGGTCAGCGTCATACACTCCTCTGTACAACGCCTACTTGGTCATATAGTAAAACACGCCCAGTTGTTCATTGAGAAACACCTTAGCATAAAGATAAAATAGGCCATAACTCCGTCAAAAATGATAGTTTTTCTAAATAAAAACCACTGCTGTAATCTACATTACAGCGCCGATCACATCATGTATAATATTGGGCACTTATAATGTGGTGACAGAGCCTCTTTAAATCAGGATATCATGCCATGATGCTAATTATATGCACTCATAAAGATGGTTTAAAATTTTTTAATAATACTCATACTTTTAGTCTTTTGAACGCAGTGACTAGAAGTAAATTAAATAAAACTAGACTTTAGAATAGAACGGTCTCCTCGACTTCCCCCTCAACGTGTTCTGTGAAATGGGATTTTGTTTGTTTTACTTACAACATTTCCTGATTAAGTTAATATCCTCTGGCTGTTTTGTCTAGGAAACCGGGTGGAGCAACAAAAAAAAAAAAAACAAACAAAAGAGAAGAAGAAGATCAGAAAACCAAAAGTCAACATTCACTCAAGCTACTCTGTTCTCTGGATAATGGTCTTCGAGGACTAATAAAGTAAACATGCATGTTAAAAAAAAAAATGTATATATATATCTACATTTTGACTACCCTCTTTGACAGGGAATATGATAGTTTTATTTCTGTAGTATTTCACTCTTGCCCATCTCCATTACATTCTACAATACAATAGGTAGCTGAATTATAAGCGACTGACTGACAGTTCCTATACACTGGGTAACTCAATACCAGCTAATTAGAGAAATAAAAGTAAGATATATGTGACACCGAGTGACACGTAAGCAACGGTTCATATGCATGGCTCTAGAGACAAGGAGCACTCATCAAGATTAGGCCCCTTCACATCAAATTTGGTAGCCTTTCCGACTGCTAAATGCATTGAATGAACATGTGAAGGGGCCTTAAAGAGGCTCTGTCACCAGATTTTGCAACCCCTATCTGCTATTGCAGCAGATAGGCGCTGCAATGTAGATTACAGTAACGTTTTTATTTTAAAAAAACGAGCATTTTTGGCCAAGTTATGACCATTTTTGTAGTTATGCAAATGAGGCTTGCAAAAGTCCAAGTGGGTGTGTTTAAAAGTACAAGTCCAAGTGGGTGTGTATTATGTGCGTACATCGGGGCGTTTTTAATACTTTCACTAGCTGGGCGCTCTGATGAGAAGTAACATCCTCTTCTCTTCAGAACGCCCAGCTTGTGACAGTGCAGATCTGTGACGTCACTCACAGGTCCTGCATCGTGACGGCCACATCGGCACCAGAGGCTACAGTTGATTCTGCAGCAGCATCAGCGTTTGCAGGTAAGATCGACTTACCTGCAAACGCTGATGCTGCTGCAGAATCAACTGTAGCCTCTGGTGCCGATGTGGCCGTCACGATGCAGGACCTGTGAGTGACGTCACAGATCTGCACTGTCACAAGCTGGGCGTTCTGAAGAGAAGAGGATGTTACTTCTCATCAGAGCGCCCAGCTAGTGAAAGTATTAAAAACGCCCCGATGTACGCACATAATACACACCCACTTGGACTTGTACTTTTAAACACACCCACTTGGACTTTTGCAAGCCTCATTTGCATAATTACAAAAATGGTCATAACTTGGCCAAAAATGCTCGTTATTTTAAAATAAAAACGTTACTGTAATCTACATTGCAGCGCCTATCTGCTGCAATAGCAGATAGGGGTTGCAAAATCTGGTGACAGAGCCTCTTTAAGGATCTCTGTGGACTAAATGTGGCTCCTGGGCCCTTCAAGACTGTTGACTAAAGGTCAGGACTGGCCCGCAACTCTTCTCCGTTAGTGTGAATATGCTCTGTTCTTCACATGTACCATAATAACAAAACGCAGAAGGATGACCCACTCCAAGGGCAGTCCCACCATGGCTTATCAGAAACACGGCTCTAAATCAGAGACTTGCGAGTAGTAAAATAGATTTGTCATGTAACCTTTTAGGCACTTTTTGGACTGCACTACCAAAAACTAGGCTCTGGATTAGGCCTGGTTGATATTACATTGGTAGAACTGCTACTGTAAGATACCCCTTTAATCATAGAGGGTAATGGCCGTCCAAGTTCTAGTTAGGCTTGCCTTCACCTGGGGTGAGGATTCCAATTCCCGCCAAAGTCATATCTAAACACTCTGACCGAGGGAAAGTGGCTCACTGATGCCCCCAACACCCGGGAAGATACCTTTCCAACTACGACACTTCATGGAGATTTCTCCATCAGTCATAAGATGGAATAAAAAGCTTCTGAAAACCTGTTTTTTTAGTATGGTGAGTATTTCGGACAGAATTTTTCATGATAGCAGGAGAAAGACTTAAAAGGTTCTTTTTCGAGCTTCTGTGCCGATACAATTAAGGTCCCTATTTCATAACATACTGCCTGTAACAAACATGTGCATCATCCGGTTTGCATAATGTATCTTAAGAGGGGATATGCAAATAAACCCTCAGAAGACCTCAAATCATGTTCTATCACTCTCCGGTCTTCATTTTCACCTTAGTAACTGAATAAACCCAAACACAAAATCCATGCGAACGACTACATCAATTAGAAAACCGGCAAAGCAAAATATTAACAGATGTCAAGAAAGATGTCTCAGTTCAACCACATTCTTTGTAATTACCTAATCTTGTCTCATTAGAGCAGATTAAGGAATTCTCTTTAATTATATCCTTAGAACACCTTTTAAGCAAAGAAGAAAGTGTATCAAAGAATACAATATAGATAAACATTTTTATAAAGTGGTTGGAAATAAAGGGCCGGAGTCACCCGTGGAAAAATGAAATACCAGGTATGGGGTAACGATGGACATAGAGGATGTGGTAAGGGCAACATGCGAATATCTAAATGAATGCACATTATTCAGATTATAGTCATTACCGATAACCCAAAAAGTAACAACCACTTTAATATGAGAAGCTCCGCTCCAGAGACCCCTGGCAAACAGCCGATTTAGCCTGGAGGAAGTTGCCGTCGCCTGCTCATCTATCACTACTGAGGAGATTAAGAATTACATGCAGCCATTCATGAATGGAAACGTATGTAATACATGGACAGACCCGGCCAGTCAGAGAAAGAGCCACTGCTTTGCTCAGAGGGGGCTCCAGGGATTGGGCCCCCTCCTCATGATGTCCATAGGCCCCAATAGGGTATATAGAAACGTGTTGTGGAGATGAAACAACCGCATTAAAAACCGAAAAAAAAAAGAAATAAATATCCACTATAAAAAGCATATCGTTATATAAGCAAAAGTACATGTATTCAAAATTAGCAACCAATGAGACATATGTATCCGGTTCCATTTTGGAGTCTCAACAGATAAGACAGGGAGGAGATTAGATATACAATGTGTTTTGAGACCGTTCTGGTCTCATCCGGAACATATGAACTGTAACGTCTATGGCCGAGGGTCGTTGCTCAGACTTATCCTCTGACGGCCCCGGCCATCTGTCTTCTGAGCGACATCTCCCTCCAGGGAGACGCCGGCACTCACATCCGAGTCCTGGGACTCTTTCACTCAGGGAGCGCGCGCCCGCACGGCCTTAATGGGCCAGTACCCGTCCTGCGGTCATCACTCAATAATTAGCCCAGAGTGCTGCTGGACAATAAAAACGGCTCTGCCCACTTGATCCATGCCTGAGCGTTGTTGTCCATTTTAAGTTGGTCTTGCAAATGGTCTCCCAGTTTTTTCCAGTTCCCAGTGTTACCAGTTCCTGCTGCCTGTACCCTGTGCTATCGTATCTACAGAGAGATTCAAGTCGTGTCTTCCGCTGCATCTACTAGCCTTCTACAGTGAAAGTCAAGTTGTGCCTCCGCTACGGTCTACATTGCCTCAGGTACCCGTTCTGGACTATAGACCTTGTTTTGTACCTAACCGGCTACGCGGTACGGCCCAGTGGGTCCACACCCCGCGCCGTGACCTTTTGTAAAGGACCAATCACAATAATTAAACATTTCACTATGATTATCTACGAGACCTGACCTTACAGATCTTAAAAACCGCTCAACAGACTTTAGTACAATTTATTCAGAGACATTAAGGAAAGGCTGCGGAATCTGAAGAAAGAAAGTAGCAATTTACACCCTGCACCTGGCAACGTGTTAAATCTTTCTGGGTTTTTACTCTACAGATGTTACATTCGGTTTCCAGTGATGTATTATCTAGATCAACATAGATCACACAGCAATAAGGGAACATTAAGCTATTTTGGAGTTAAAGAACGCACGTGTCCAGCTGCACTTCAAATATAGGTTATGTCAGGTTTAACTTGGCATTCCCAGCAGAAGTTTGTGGTCGGCTCTTGGTTATTAAAGACTTATGAGCTCACCCTTATATAAATTTACACAGTGATGGGTGACATATGGACGGGGTGTTGTCATTCGACTTTGTATAGTCTGTAGAACTGAAATACTCTATATAGCTGTAGTACTATAATTCACCTGCCTTGTGTTATTTAAAGTGTATATGATAGAAAATATTTAATCCAATAAAAAACCTGAATTAAAGCGCAGATAAATAATGCTACACTGTGCCGTCCTGGAAGGCCAGAAATATGCAGAAAACGCAGCAAAAAAATAAATAAAGGAGATTCCAGGATCTACTCCGCACACTTTGGAGGTAAAAAAAAATATGTACCGGTATATATGTATGTTATTAGTAAATTGTTAAAACATATTCCACTACCCACAAAATGTACAGAAAAATAACTGAAAAGACGCACCACCTGGCCAGGTAAACTAAATTATAACATATGGATGTAAACCGGAAAGTATGAATATATCTCTCCTAAAGTATGTGTAAGGCTGCGTTCACATCTGCGTTGTGGCTTCAGTTCTAGCGTGTCCGTCAGAGGAGCACAAGAACACTAGTTAAAGTTTATGTCCAAAAACCCATTGATTTCAGTGGGTTTTATTTTTAAACTTTCGACAGGTCATAGGAACACATCAAAAGTTTTGATCAGGGGGGGGGGGGGGTCCGAGCACGGAGACCCACAATGTTGGCCAAGAAGCAGAAGCGCTCAGGTGTATGCAGTAAGCTCCCTCTAGTGGTGGCTGCAGGCAGTGCCAGCATGTTTTTTTTAAAGGATATGTACACCTTTGAAACACTTATTACAAAAAACAATTATCAGTATCAGAGTGTTTGGTGCAAATTTCTAATAATTATATTAACTTTTTCAGATACAGCTGCTTTGTATCCTGTATACAGAGCAGCTGTATCATGATCTGAAACCTGTAACCGTCAGGTCAGTGGGACCGACTGGTTCAGCGACAGCGGGTCCTGCGTGTTTGACACGCAGGATCGAGCCATTATAGATTAGTGCCTTGCATTTTTCAAGATCTCTGCTTGTCTTCATCCAGGAACATTTCATGGTTTACTTACAGTAAATAGAATTCTAGAAGTTATGGTCATGTGATTGACACACCGGTGCAGGGATTATTAGAATATGCAGCTGTGAGACACAGGTGCACGGCTCGTTACAGGGTGTATCCATTACATGACCATGGACAGAATATTATCCACTGGAAGTAAACAATGAATGTTCTGAGTAATTAACAAGCAGAGATCTTGAAAACCGTGAGTAATAAAGAAAAGTATATTGAAGTATATATTTTTCTAGAATAATTATACAAAAATCGTTCATTTTCTGAAACTGGACAACCCCTTTAAAAGGTTAGTGAAAGAACGTAAAGTCTTTTGATAGACTTCAATACGTTTGCTGGGAGCCATGGATGAGCTCCTAATCTCTTCACCTCCTGACAGCAGCAATTTAGGATGTAATATTTCATCATTATATAAAATAAAAAAACACAATACTGCACCTGAAAAAAACAAACCGCTTGCAGGGCACTATTTTGCTGCAGCTTTTCATTATTCATATAAATAAAACACAAAAAAGACATTAAAAAAAAATAAAAATAATAAAAATAACTCTAATGCAGGGGGACCCCTGGGCATGTTTGAACTCCTCGAGAAGGAGACCACTCGCTCTATGGGACCCATAACAGCGAGAACCGACTATGGTATGTACTAGGGTTAGCAAACATTTTGTTAACAAATTGTAAAAACATAATTTAGGCCTCATTCACATCTGCATTGGAAGCTCAGCTACGGGCCTCAATCCGGCAGAGATTACCACGCACACCCCAATGGAACCTTTTAAAAAGTCAACGGGTTCCGTCGGCCGCCGGTGGTATCCATTGTGCAACGGAACCGCTGCTTCCGTTATTTTCTTGTTCTGCTCCTCTGAAAAAGCAGAACGGAAACACCCGACACAGGTGTGAACAGGCCCTAAATCATAACAGTTATCTTCTATGGGTGTATAGCTTAGAATATGGATATTAACACTTTAGTACTGAGACCACTAGAAAGATGACAATTAGGGTATGTTCACACAGATTATTTTCGACCGTTTTTCGGGCGTACACGGCCGAAGAATCGGAAACAGAACGCCTCCAAACATCTGCCCATTGATTTCAATGGAAAAAAACGTCGCTGTTCGACGGGCCGTTTTTCAAAACGGCCGCGTGAAAAAACGGACGCAAAAAAGAAGTGCATGTCACTTCTTCAGCCGTTTTTTGGAGCAGTTATTCATAGACTATAGAAAAAATGCTCCAAAAATGGCCGTAAAAAGGCAGCGAAAATCGCGAGTAGCTCAAAAAAACGTCTGAAAAACAAAGAACAGTTTTCCCTTGAAAACAGCTCCGTATTTTCAGACGTTTTTGAGTTTGCGTGTGAACATACCCTTACAATCCCAAAAGTCTGTATAAGCTCCTAAAAAAAAAGGAAGAAGTTTATTTTATTTTATTTTTTTAAATGGACGCTGTTAAAAAAATTAAATTCACCATTGTTTTAGGGACTGTCCAGGAATTTACGGATGGTTGTCAACCCTATGTACTTCCTTGATATGGAACGGTGTGAGACTTCAGACGCCATGATTGTAAAAGAGAATTATTGTGAGCTGCAGAGATTATACAGTTAACTCCCTATAACACTGGCCAAGATTTTGGCTGGTTCAACGAGACAGCTGTCACAAGGAGCTATGTATGGGGGCTCGTTACTCAGATCGCTCGTCTCCATACATCATCATGTCGGAAGCGCGTCTTAGTTTGCACAGGGAATTAGTGTCAGTTCAGAATAGGAATTCAGAGCTCTGTGTACACACAATGAACCTTTTTAACCTGAAGACGACGGGATCCATGCAAGTCCCTAATGGAGATTGAGAAAGCTTCACGGTCATATCGGCTGTGCTGCCGACAACGAAAATATTTATTTTAAAAGAAACGATCAGCAGACGAACGAGGGCTTACACAGGGCAATAATCGGCAATGAACGTTCTACGAACGCTTATCTGCCCGATAATCTCCCCGTGTAAAAATACCTATATGCATTTATGAGAAAGATGCAAGTTTTTTTTAATAACCTTCTTGAGAATCGGATACTACGCATGACCGCCAAGTTCATTCAAAGAATCATAAATTCCCTAACTGGAGTCAAATTCAAAAACGCTGTAAAAAAAAACGTTCGAAGGGGTTTTCCAGAGAGACCATTTTTGCGGTGGGCAGTCCACGAGCACGGAGCGATGTCAAGGAACACAAAGAAAATGTGGGGGGGGGGGGGGGGGGGCATTGAAGCATAATCAAAGAACTAACGGGGTGGGCAATGAGGAGTATTGAGGTATACGTCAGAAGTCCCGGGTTGGAGGCATCCTATTGGTCCATAGCCTCCTCAATGCCCACACCGTTCATTCTTTGGCTTATGCTTCAGTGCCAGACCTATGTCGATGTGTGGTCGGTCTACAAAATAACGCTCGTGCACGAGCGTGTGTCGAAGCAAAAAAAAAAAAAAAAAACAGAACTTTCGGCCGGCCAGAGGTAGGGGGAATAGGAACAAATGCATTCCGATTTGACAGAATGCATATTAGGAAGTTTATTTCATTTTGACATCGAGTATTAGTACAAAAATTTTGTATCCCTGGAAATTCCTTTCATTTGTGGCAATAGCATTCGAATGTTGGCTATCAAAAATATCCATGTCACTGGCAGAATATCTCTGTCTGGCTATGCCTACCTTTACCCACAAATACAAAGTAGCATACTACCCGATTGTTAAGAGCAAATCATTCACTTTCTAGGCACTCGTTTTTATAACTAGATTTTCATGAATTACTCAATAACCCATAACCCAGCCAGTACTGCTGATCTATGGAACTTAAGCTATTTTAGGTCAGTGTAATAAATGTTGGAGACGTGGTTTATCTTTTCTTCGCAATGAAAACACCTCTACATTTCACAAACCAGTTAGATCAGTAGGTGGGACACATCAGGCGGTAACAGAGTGTTAACAGGCAACAACCAGTTCTGCGGGAAAAAGTTTCAGAGCGGTTAGAAACCCAATTATCACGAAGCCTTGTATGTTTGTGTACAGAATTAGCCACATACCTCTCTCAGTAGATAGGCTTCAAAATACAACACTAGATTGTATGTGTTATGACGAGTGGAAAAAAGCTTCACGGGTAAAATTGCAAGAAGCCTCAAATAAATAGAAGTATTTTATTAAAAAAGGAACACAATTTTCCTTTTATGGAGTAATTTAAATTGGACAGGGGCAAATTGTTGGACATTAGACTCCGACACATTATGTAAAGGGGTTCTCACATCTTAGACGTTTATGGCATGTCCAAACGATATGCCATAAATGTCTGATAGATGCGGGTTCCGCACCTATAAAATCGAGAACGGGGATCATCTGTCGCCTGAAAAACAACCCCAAAGTATTATCCCTCCTCCACCAAACTTCACAGTTGGCACAATGCAGTCAGGCAGGTAACGTTCTCCTGGTGTTCACCAAATCCAGACTCGTCCATCAGACGGCCAGATAGGGAAGCGTGATTAATCACTCCACAGAAAGTTTTCACTGCTCCGCAGTCCAGTGGTGGCAGCTTTAAATCACTACATCTGACGCTTGGCATTGTGCTTGGTGATGTAAGGCTGGAAGGCAGCTGCGCGACCATGGAAACCTGTGCCATGAAGATCCCGATGCAGTTTGGGTGGATGGTAATGCCAGAGGAGGTCTGCTGACTCAATAACTGCAGAGTTTGAGCTCTGGCGACTTTTATGCACTTTGCGCCTCAGCGCTCGGTGACCCCGCTCTAACTTTACGTGGTTTCCACTTCGTGGCTGAGTTGCTGTGGTTCCTAAATGCTTCCACTTTACAATAATATCACTCACAGGTGATCGTGTAATATCTAGGAAGGAAGAAATTTCACTAGTGGACTCGTTACAATGGTGGCGTCCTATTACGGTACCACGCTGGAATTCAGTGATCTCTTTACAACGACCCGTTCTTTTACTAATATTTGTAAAGGCGACTGCATGGCGAGGTGCTGGATTTTATACATCTGTGACAATGGAACGGATTGAAACACCTGAATTCAATGTTCAAGAGGTGTGTCCATATACTTTTACCCATATAGTATATATATATTTTTTTTTGGGTGTAAAATAAAGGGTGAGCAACTGGGTGTAGACATTTGTAGTTCTAGGTTTGTACTCACACATGCCGGTCTTTCAATTCGATCAATTTAAGTTTGTCCAAAATTATATCTCCATAAAAAAAAAAAACACATTGTCCTGCATACATTCTACACATAACATGATTACATCTCCTGTATCTAGCACATCACAATAGGAATTATTTGCTGTATTATATATTCACAGTATACTCCGCAGTTATTCCAAGTGAAATATGCGACTCCTTTCTGGGAAACGCTACTCGATATTTTTACATTAAGAGGAGATGAAGTAATTTAGCTAAACACAATGAGTAACAAAAAGTGACACTTTCAAAATGAAAATGTTCCCGGTATTAAGCAAAAAAATAAAAAAGGCAAAGAAGAGATCCCGCTGCTTCACAGTTTGTGTATATGGCCTCCTCGTTAACTTTAATTCATTCATTCTACTTCCTAATACAACCAAGATTTTTAATCACTTCTTCTAAAATATACATTAAAAAGTTAAAGGAGCAATAATATAGCAAGATTAGATTGATGCCCATTACAGTAAGAATATCACATAAAGGGAGATTACTCTGCATGAGGTTGCGTCACTGTATGGAAGGTTAAGAACGGATGTTGCAATGGTTAATATGAAGGAACTCGTGGTGATCGATTTTAATCAGCCATTTTACAGCTTTTAAACTACACGGGTGTGAGGAGAATCGCGAGGGCCAAGGCTTGGTGTCTCTCCTCCGATATGTGGACTGATGCATTCTGTAATAGCGATCAGGAGATAAGCAGTCTAGGGATTAGGCTTGGAGGGTCTACTATAGTACATTGCCATCTTTCTGCCTACTGTAGACTATTTACAGAGACTCTTTAGGGCTTAGAATACACATTGCCAGATTGAGCAAAGGCCCTATTGCACGGGCCAATGATCGGGTAAACGAGCGCTCATATGAATGCTCGTATCCCCGGGTGAACAGGGCAACGATCACCGGATGAACAAGCAAGTTTCGTCAGCTGATTGTATCGTTTATGCATCACAAAATATTATCGTTGTCGGCAGAACGTCTCCCTGTATAACCAGGGGGATGCGTTGCAGACATGGAAATACATGGGGATGAGCGATCGTAGCAACGATCCCCATACATAACCAATCATTGCAGCCTATGAAAGGATAAAAAAAAACGAGCGCTTAACTGCAAGCGGTCCCTCGTTTTCATGGCCCATATTGGCTCGTGTAAAAGAATACTCTACAACAAAAACTATACAAATGTATTATGGACCTGACAGGGATTTCTCTTTGGGTTTTTTACTTTATTTTTCATCTCAATGTGACTCCGCCCCCTCAAGCTCTGAACTTGGAATGAGTTTTGCCTAGAGTGTTCCTTCAAGGTTATGTTTTTTTTCCTGCACAGAGACCATTAAAAAAAACTACAAGCTACAAACAAACATAGTCCAAGTCTACTATTGTCCTGACAAACAAGTGAGAATCGGTCATGTAGGGGGTTTACCAATTATGGGCTGCTAAGACAAAAAAAAAAAAATCAAGACAGGCAAGTTCTCTAAAAATACAGAGGACTAAATTTTTAGTCATCTCTCGGCGCCCATAAGATTCACATATTAATATATAAAAATTTTCATATGACAGCACTTGGAACGGTTGTACATAAATTGCGCTGATCACTATATTTTATTGAGGGCAATTGGCAGCCAGGTTAGGCTCAAGAGTCTACAACGTTCCTGAATTAAAATTACAGGTAGGCAAGAAAAAGTCTATAGAGGGGGGAGAGAAAGACAGAAGCACGCTGCAGCAGCTTCCGGAGAAGTGTTATATCTTACCCCAGTGCTGGATTCTCAGCTACACTGATCATTGCCGCTGCATAATCTCCATGTTGCTGCTGCTTCTATATAAAATGTGATAGAGAAGAGAGCAGATAGAGAAGAGAACAGGATGTGCTCTGTATAGAAGACATAACCGCTAGTTGTCTATATGCTAGTGGGCGGAGCCTGAGAATTAGAGATAGAGCAAAACTGATTAATCATTTTTAAGTGCCATAAAAAAAAAAACTAAAAAGTCAGAAATACTGCTATTTCTTAAGTACACACACATATGGCAGGTTATTCTGAAAAGTCACCTGAAAAGTTAGGCACGCTTTAAGAGGCCCTTCAAATATTTTTTTTTTACATCTCTACTTTTGTCGGTTTTCTACGTTAATTTGGAACCAGATTCCACCTTTCTGTATCTCACATACATTAAAGCACTTTATATCAAATGTATTACATGTGGGTCTAAAAAAAAATAAATGTCTGACTGTACAAATATTGTTTAATTACTTATGGCTAAGAAAATAAAAAATCTCCCATTGCTTCCATCAATATTCCAAGGCTGGAAACCCTAGGAAACTAAACCAGATCCAAGGGCCTGAAACAAGATTTTACCCTCAAGGTATTTGTTTGCCTTGAGGTTATGTTCACACAACCTATTTTCAGCTGTTTTCCGGACCGTAAATGCCCCAAAAAACGGCTAGTACTGCAGGGGGCTGAACGCCTCCAAACATCTGTCCAATGATTTCAATGGGAAAAACAATTGCTGCGTCCCCACGGGACGTTTACGCGGCTGTTTTTAAAAACTGCCGCGTAAAAAAACGCTTCGTAAAAAGAAGTGCATGTTACTTCATGAGCCGTTTTTCCATTGACTCAATAGAAAAACAGCTCCAAAAACACACTTCTAAAAAACGGCACAAAAAACGCTTGATGCTTAAAAAAAAAAAAAAATAAAAAAAAAAATGGCTGAAAATCAGGGGCTATTTTCCCTTGAAAACAGCTCCGTATTTTCAGCCATTTTTGTTAAGCGTTTGAACATAGCCGAAAACTTAAGGCCCTTTTACACGGGCCAATTATCGGGCAAACTATCGTTCCCGATCATCCCCCTGTGTAAACAGGGCAGCGATCAGCGGATGAACGAGCAAACACTCGTTCATCTGCTGATTGTATCATTTAAAAAAAGTTAATATGCTATTGTTGTCAGCAGCAAATCTCCCTGTGTAAACACAGAGACCCGCTGCCGACATGGTAATATTGTATGGGGACGAGCGATCAGAGTAACGAGTGCTCCTCCCCATACTAACGCCTTGTGAAAGGAGCAAATGAGTGCCGATCAACGAGCGGTTTCCAGAACGGACCGTGTAAAAGGGCCTTTACTTTAGAATGTATTAATATGAGATGCCAGTGCCGGTTTCATGGTTGCAGACATACATTTCATGTGATGGACCTCACAGCAGGAGCAAAACAATGAATGACCATTAAAAATCCATTTTGGCAACATTATTATCAGTTCAGACTAACCAAATCCCATTTTCCCTTTGCAAATTCAATTCCCATCAATAACCCAAATACATCACTGGCTGCTCATGTTTGCAACCTCATTTTTTACATTTAAAAAAACAGAACGATTACTGCCAACACAGAGCAGCCAAGCTCTGCAATTTCAGTTCCTAAACACACGTGCTTCAAGGGATAGAAGGAAAAAAAAAAGTGAAAAAAATTACACGGCACCAAAAAAAAAAAAAAAAGAAGTTCGAAAAATTCAAATGTACTAGCCGTTACCTGCTCAAGATTACCCTGGTGACGCAATCAAATTTTAGATTTCAGGTGTCTCGAAAAGATAAATAAGATCTTTATACTCTGACTCCATTCCATTGTAATTTAGGTACGGGGGGGGAATCAGATTTATTTGGTACAATGAATTTAAGAAGAGACGGATTACCCAATATAAAAAAAGCAATTTGAGGTGATCAATATTTAAAGTCATATCACTAGAATTTATCTTTTTTAATGTTGCCTTCTAATCCTACAGTTTAACTCTGTAATTTGCAGTACCACTTTCTGCCACTAGGGGTGGGGTGTCCGTAAATAATTTCCAGATACAAGTAAAAAAACAGCACCCGTATCTCCTAGCCCAATCAAAATGGGCCATTTTTAAAAAATAGTAAAGCCCCCTCCCAGATTCTCAGTGTGTGCTAGACCACTCCCCCTATAATGTTTACTGGATCACTACCCCCTTAGCTCTCAAACGCATGTAGAACCACTCCGTCAACTTGGTCTGGGACACCTGCTGTCAATCAAGCTCACTGTAGGGAGCAGGAAGTTAGACAGAATTTTTTATTTTTTTTGCAAAGGGCAGATCTGATGTATTAAGAAAAAACAAAATAAAACCTAGGTTTTTGTTTTATTTCTCCATCTTCTTATCTGGCCCTGGTGAGAAAAACTACAGTAAGGCAGAGTTCACACAGGGGGGGGGGGGGATGCACTGCATCTGCCCTCTGCGCTGCAGGGAATTCCGGCAAAAAAAAACGCACCAAACTCTGGTGCAGTATTTCGGCCAGAGTGTCCACTGTGGAAAATTGTTGCATTAACAGACGTTTCATCCCAGGAGACCGCTGCAGCCGGTGATTGGCTGCAGCGGCGGTCACATGTGATGAAGAGTCATCCCAGGAGACCAGCCCTCTGACGTCATCCAGGTCAGCTTCTTGGGATGACAGTTCATCCGTAGTTTTTATTTTATTTTTTCCAGTGTTGCGTTGGAATTGCTGCAAACCCTCCACAAAAAGACGCAACTGCTGTTTGTTGCGGGTTTTACCTTCCCATTGAATTTAACGGGGAAAACCCGTAGCAAATATGCAGCGATTACGCAAATACAATTGACATGCAGCGGAATAAAATGTCGCACTGCAGGTCCATTTGAGCGGTTTTTCCATCCGCAAATCCGGACACAAAAAAAACGCAGCAATTCCACTACGTGTGGACAAACCCTTAAAGATTTATGGATGTAGATACAGCCATGGTACACTATACAAAAATATTTTTTATTTTTCCTTTTAAAATCGGTCAGGAAAAAAAGAAAAGAAAAAAAAAAAGGAAGAAAGGACTGCAGCACTCCATCAAGGTCCAGTAAGGCTGAATTCACACTAGAATGTTCGGTCCGTAAAGGACGGAACGTATTTCGGCCACAAGTCCCGGCCCAACACACTCCAGGGAGCCGGGCTCCTAGCATCAGAGTTATGTATGACGCTAGGAGTCCCTGCGGGACAACTGTCCCGCACTGTAATCATGTTTTCAGTACGGGACAGTAGTTCCAAGGAGAGGAAGGGACTCCTAGCAACGCACATAACTATGATGCTAGGAGCCCGCCTCCCTGCAGTGTGTTTTGTCCGGCACTTGCGCCCGAAACACGTTCCGTCCTTTACGGACCAAACATGCTCGCGTGAATCCAGCCTAAGAAAACCTGGGGTTTTATTTGCCCATTTTCAGAGTGTGAACTGTTCGCATGCTGCTGTGGTGAAAGTGTATTCTGAGTGGAGAACTGGCACCATTTGGAATAACTGACAAACTTTGGAGTAGCGCCAGGGGCATAGCTTAAGGCTCATGGGCCCTGGAGAGAGAATTCAGCTTGTCCCCCCCCCCCTAGCCCTCCAGCACAAAAACCCCAGACCCCACCTATGCCCAGGCACCTTGCCCAACAGCCCCCATGGATGCCCACACAGTATAATGCCCCCGTAGCTGCCCCATACAGTATAATGCCACCCATAGCTGCCCCCACACAGTATAATGCTCCCCCGTAGCTGCCACCAGATCAGCCCACAATGCATTAGAACGCCCCCATATGTGCATAATAGACAGTTAAAATTGCTTATCTATCCCCGTTCCCAAGACTGGGTGAGGAGATCCTTCTCCTCCTCTGCCCTGTGCTGTGAATGACTCGGCGCAGACAGGCGCGATAGCGTCACTAAATCGCAGCGGTCTGCACGCTAATGGCTGACACGACAGTGAATGCTTGAGGAAGGAGCAGTCAGATCCTACCTCCAAATTCAATTGTTTCTGTGCCCTGTGGACGCAGATACAGTTGGAACCAGGACCTCGGTGAGTGGCTTGCAACCCCCCGGTGGTCTTCACACGAACCCCCAGGGGGACGGGAGCTACAGTTTGTAATGTATTGTATCGTGCAGTTTGTGTTTTACAGTGGAGAGGGTGGGGGCCTGTAATTTAAAGCCCCCCCCCCTATCCGCTGCAAACACAGACAGCACAATACACATACACTACAGGCCCCCATCTGCAGCTCACCTGAAGTCTTCAATGCTCTTCCGCACCGGCTTTTCCTCAGTGGCTGGAACGCCACTCACGTGAGTGTACAATGTGGCCACGATGTCTACCAGGAAGTTCCGGCATCATGGCATAAAGAATTCGCATTAGCGTGCTGTGTGGCAGCGGGGACCCTGTGGGCCCCCACGCTTAAGAGCCCGGTCACAAGTGCGACCCCTATAGCTACGCCACTGAGTACCACGTGACATTGATGTGAGAGGTGAACGCTGGCTACAAAGATGCGTGAGGGCCTAACGACAAGCTACAGTGGAGCAACTCAGATGGTCACTGCCCCTATGCTAACAAAAGGTGCATCAGAAAAAAAAAGGCTTCAATTTGCACGGCTGGATCGTAATTGGACCACCGATGATTGGAAAAGGGTTGACTGCTCCAAGGAGTCATGTTTTCTTCTCCGAACAGATGGACGTTGGTGTGTCAGGCGAGAAACAGAACAAAACCCCTGCAACCATTCCTGGAAGAACACAAGATGGTGGCGGCAGCGCTATGGTCTGGGGAATTTTTTCATGCCATTCTCTGGGTTCACTCATCCATGTGGAAAGCACCGAATAGATTTGGGTATGAATCCATCGTTGCAGCTCAAGTCTACCCTACACACCATTTGTCTTCCCTGGGGCAGATGGAATCTTCCAGTAAGACAATGCAACATGTCACACAGCTAGAAATGTCCGACTGTGGTTGGAACACTAAGACTTCCACGTACTTCCCTGGCCCCCTAATATGCCGGGCTTTAACCGAATTGAGAATCTGTGGGAACACCTCGATCGTCTTGTTGGCTCTATGGATCCTCCCCCACGCAGCCTCCAAACATGGGATGCACTGCAGCCAGCAATGCTCAAGATACTCGAGACCACCGACCAGCTCCTTATGGAGTCACTCCCAGCCAGTCTACTGCTGTTCGTGCTGCACACACATATACATTATATATATATATATATATATATATATATACGCGCACACACAGACGGGGAAAAAAAAACGAACCAAACACACAATTTCTACATAGTTACAACATAATAAAAGTTGAACTACAAACAATAGTTATACACTACAATTTTACAATCTCCTCTTCCAGAAAATCAACCTTGCTTTTCCACATTTTAGTTCTTTCTACTGCAATCATTTTTTACCTAAAGTATCAGGCACGTTGTTGATTATAAATGGCAGCTCTTTGCATGAGAGTCATTACCGCAGACTTTATCTATGAAAATGTGTTTTTTCTTGTATTGTATCTCAGGCAATTTTATCCCAAGATAAATGTGGTTCTCTAAGCTGTGATTTCTTCCCAGAGCAATCCATTTTCTCGGCTGGGATTGTAGATCTAGGAGTAGTTCATTTTTATGATGGAAATCCTTATAAAATGGTAGAAGACCTTACGGGAGTGCGCAGGGCTTGGAAATTTCATATGAGCAACTTACTAGGCGGCTTTGGATTCTGCCTCATTCTCAGCTACGGTTATTTTACAGACTCAGACTACGTAATAACAAATATTCACTGAGATAGCCATGTGCATTTCAAAGACAATGAAATATCAAGCAAATTGAGCAGTATGAGGGCATCAACGTCAATCTTCAGATTCCTGGCAAATAAACAGTGTAGCGAACGGTCCCGACAATATAAATTGGACCGAGAGACTAAACATAAACCGGAATTTCATTGCATACTTGACCAATTCAGATTATACGCCATAGCAGCGTTCAATTAGTATTATGAGCCCCATGTGGATGGGAACCAGATTCAGACTCCTCCACTAGGGACTGCTCCTGTGGGCCCAGATTTTTAAGGCGTTAAAGGGGACCAAACTACATCTCAATCCATAAAAGGTTACACAAAAGGAAAACTGGATAGTGAAGTAGAACACTTCCCGCTGTGGATGATCACGGTTTTGGATTCCGATTTATATTGCTAGGATTTGCCATCACTTTCTGGTCAGTACCCCCCACTGATTCTATGAAGTTCCCGCCAAAGTTTCTCTCTGTAGCACAGCCCCTTTCACCAGTACGGAGCCACGGCCGGGAGCATTGCTGTGCAAAGAAAAAGTGAAGGAAGCGCAACGCTAAAGCAGCGGTGTGGCCCCTTTACTCATGATTTTGCTATATGCCAAAACTTTCTTGGATGCAAATAACCCTTTAAATTCTTAGTGGCGATAGGAGTATAAATAACACAGTTGGTCATAAAACAATTAATGACGCACAACACAATCAAAAAAAGGAAGGTGTGGCCGCTCTCTAAATCTGGAGTTCTCAAAATAATGGCCTCCGAAACACCTAAGAAACTCGTTAGGCCTCGTTCACATCTGCATTGGAGGCTCAGTTAGGGGCCTCAGTCGCAGATCCAGCCGAAAATACCAAACAGCGCAGCATGCTGTGCTATGGTTTCTGCTAAAACTACGCCTTAGAGATGGACAGGGATTGATGAGTATTCCAAGTACAATACTGTAGACTATGTAGGCAAGGTAAATTCAAACAAAAATTAAAAACCCTTTCAGGACAGAGCCTGCAGACGCAGTGAAAAAAAAGTTTCACATTTACAGCTTTTGTTTACCCGGTTTTAGAAACCATGCAGATAAAGAAAACTAAGAGCACTCGGTAGTCTTAAGTAGAGTACAGCATTAAATGGGTTAAACATAAAATGCCTCCATTTTGAAAGATTCCAAACACAAATTTGTCTTGTCAATCAAACGTTGAGAATCTTCCACAATAACAACGTCTCCCCAGAGAAGATATTCGATGAGAGGCCGAGACTTGACTAGGCAAGATGAACTGATACAATGAGTGACATCGGATGTCTCCCGGAGCCTTTTAATAAGGTCACAACACATCCTGCTGTTCGGCTAGGGGCCTATATTTGTGCCATCAGCATTCTGCGCACATCACAGGACGTGCTGAAAGTGACGGAAAGCTTTGCGGCTGTCAATATCAAGCAGTTATCTTTCAAGGCCTCCTCAGATGACAATATGTCACAATGTCATCAAAATAACTTTGTCGGCTCTCTTCGTAGAACAGTAATAAAATATGGATGGTATGTACCCTTGTGACGGTGTATGTATTTTTATAAGGCAGTAACACAAGAATTCACACAAACTATAAAATATACAGGACTTTAAAAAAAAAAAAGTTATTTGTTCTGTTCAAAGGCCACCAAACCTAGAAACTGGTTCAAAACCAATAGACTCTAGATAGACAGAAAAAATAGTGTCACCTGAAAAAACAGTTTGTATCATATCTGGGACCACGAAATCTAAAAATTTAGTACGCCAGACATGTATGGCCTGACTCCTTACATGGCATGAAGATCAGACAAGGACTAGGCGGAGTATGGTTGCTGAACAGGTGCTTCCAAGGAAATAAAAGATGGTGTTCATCATTAAAGAGATCGAAATCTGCCATCTAGGCTTACCTCAGACTAATCAGGGTATGTTCACAGAGTGGTTCCGGCCCGAAAAACAGCCGAAAAGTCAGAAGCAGAAAAACGGCGCTCTGTTCCGTTGGGCCATTTTTTTACACGGCCGTTTTGAAAAATGGCCGCGTAAAAAACGGCCGTGAAAAAGTAGTGAAATCGCAAGTAGCTTAAACGTCTGAAAATCAGGAGCGGTTTTCCCTTGAAAACAGCGCCGTATTTTCAGACATTTTTGAGTTTGCATGTGAACATACCCTCACAGTTAATTGAAAGGATTCTGGAGCAGAGCAATACCCTAAAGATAAGAGAACACATCCTAAATTTTTGAATAGTACTTATCCAAAATCTACCTTCTACCGGTCAAGTCCTCAAATATATAAAACTACCAGCATACCTTAATTCCTTTCTGACCCCCAATTCCACATTTTTTATTTTTAATTATCCCTTAAAAGTGCCCTCGCTCCTCCTCAATGATCTCCATCAGTTTTGGTGCCCAATATGCAAATTAATAAATTGACAACTAGGCAGTCTCCACAGTCCAATGTCAAAGGGGCGCGTACCTAATCTGCTCCATCACTGTCCAATCAATGCAGACAGTTTCAGAGCATATCTAACAGCATGATCTCACAGGATCACTGATCGTCTCAGCGTTGCGATCAGAAGGTAAAGTGCCGGGACAGACACCACAAGCAGAAGCTGCCGCAGAGTGTCCCGTCTCCCCTCTGCAGCTGCTTCTGCTTGTCTCTTGCAGCATTTGCCCTGGGTACTTGATCCGCTCTGCCTCGCTATCAGACGGTAGCGCAGAGGGGATCCAGAAACGGGGAAAGAAACACCCAGCAGAAGCGACCATAGAGGGGAAACAGGAGTCAGGACACTCTGAAGCTGCTTGTGTATGTGGCGTCTGTCCCGACACATTGATCTGCTCTGCTTTAAAGAAGTAGCGCAGTCAGGTCGCAGATCTTACAGAAGGTATACCTCCTTGATCCTCCCGGAAATCATGCGAGATTGTGTTGCTGGAGCCGCTCTGATGCTGGCCGCATTAATTTACCAGTGACAGAGCGGCTCAGGTATACACCCGTTTCACACTGGGCTGTGGAGACTGCCCAGTTCTCAATGTATTCATTAATTTACATACCAGGTGCTAAAAAACAAAATGGGGATCAAAGTGAAGGAAAGGAAGATATGGAATACGGTGTCAGGAAGGAATTACGGTATACTGGCAGTTTTATATATTTGGAAATGTGACTGGTCCTTTCGAAAGGAATATACAGAATTTGCTATAGACTCAGGTTTCTAAAAAAAAAAAAAATCACATTACCTGTCAACATACAGTTTGGGAAATGTTATCAACAGATCAAAAAAAAAAAAATACGTTCAAAAAGGGAATGGGAACAAGGTTATCCGTGGCCAAGCGTAGCATAGATGAAATATGTTGCGGTTTGCAAAGATCTATTCACGCATATGTCTTTACATTTGTTGCATAATTTAGCATATGAAACATCTACATGTCACCAGCAATGAAATTATGGAAATGTAAGAATGACTGACAGCACTTACTTGGGGGTAAGAAGTGAAAAGAGAATATATTATCTAGATATTTTATGCATAAAAAAAAATAAAAATAAAAATTGTACATGTATAAAAACAGAACAAAAAAAACAAACAAAACAAAAACACACCTTGAATATACATCTTATGAGAATTATTACATTTCCCGCTACTAAACAGATATCCCCTGCAACGGTAATCTCTAAATGCAAATTTCCTCTTCTTATTGACACCACTAGATCTACCATAGTTCGGAATCAACAATGAAGGTCAGGTATGTAAAGCAAAAATGTCACATGCCTCATCAACATACAAGCAAAAGCAACTGTGTCCAACATTTCATCCCCTAGTAGCTAGAAAAAAATAAAAAATAAATAAAGCCTTTTTCCCACCTATATGGTTGTTCGACTGAGTGGAGTTTAACAATTAGCAGGGGCCTCATTAGTGGATAAAAAGAAAGTGCCAAAACTTTTCCAACGACCCGTCCAGGAGTGGAATTTTGAAAGTTTATACTATACTGAATTGTAGCAGAATAAAATAAATAAATAAAAATGTAAGAAAAAAAAGTTTTTCCTTTGTAGCGCCTGCCCAATCTAAACTCCGGTTATATGATTTCTGGGCTAGCAACCTTCAACTGTCCTTTAGGTCATCTTATCTCCTGCTGCTCCATGAAGAGCTCTGACCCCCGAATTCTGAATCATTCATGTTGTAAAACTTTACGAAAAACGTGAAAAAATAAAACCACCATCTGTCCATGGGTGGTGTCTGGTTTTGCAGCTCTGCTCTATTAAATTGAATGGGACAGACCAGAAATACCAAAAATCAAACAACCGGTGTACAAGCATGCAACGTTCTCTGGAAGAAGGGAGCCATGTTTTTCTATTCCCTATACATACCCTTTAAATAATTGAAATAGAGGCACTCCATACAGTGCAGATCCTCCAAATTAAGATCCTCTTATGCAACAAAGTGATTACGGAATGTTTGCAGAATTGTAAAAACGAAAAAAAAAAAAAAAAAACATTTGCAATGCTTAAGCCATGCGTCAGTGTACACTATTCCGTGATTTAGAGCCAGATCTGTCACTGGAAAGCATAAAAGGGGTTTGTAGAAGTCTAGAAGTTAATGTCACCTCGTAAAGCAGCTGCATGTATCGCACGCGCTCCTGTCTTTCCAATTAGTGAAGTGTTCTCAGGCATTTTATACCACGTCTAGAACTTTTCATTTAATTGGCAAGGCTGGTCCTTCACGGAGATACATAAACTTAAACATCAGCGACAAAATCGAGTTGTAGAAAAGATTTTTCATTTTATCTTTTTCCCTTTTTTTTCCTACCAAAGCAACATCTGGTATTTCAAAGCGAAGGATGCCCATCAGCTGTTAATTACATCCCTAGAAAGCAGAGTAAATATGGCAGCTTCGTCTTGACACTATATGGAACGTGAGTCAGTACGGATTTAAAACATGTTTATTCTAATCACCATAGAAAAATTAAAAAAATAAAAATGTATACAAACACACCAATCTGTAAATTCTTCCCCAACTTGATCTTGAGAAAAACCTATATGACAAGTGCCATAGCTATGCATGGGCAGGGGCATATGGTGCACCAGAATACATTTTTGTCTTAAGATACAGGGACTCTAATTTAAAGCACATATATATTCATATGCATTAATGAAGAGGATAACAGCAAAGGTGGAATAGTGAGAACTACGTGCAAGACCGCTTGCAACATCCTTGAGATAGACTGCCTTCAGACGGTGACAATGCAAGAGCATTTTAGTGACCGTATAATGGCCGCAAATCTCACATTTCCTGGTATTCTGATGAACCAGACTTAGATCACCATAAGCCCACTTCAGTAAAACCACAGAAGGGCCAGGTATTGTGGTTGCCAAAAAGGGCCCCTAATATGGCCATCTAAAAGTGGCTAAAGGCTCTAGCTTAGAAATCGAAGGTTTGCATGGGTGAGTAAACCGATTAAGTTTTATGCAGAGTCATTATGCAGCCATTGATGGTTTATGAGGACAGGGAACGGGAGTGCGTTTGACAACGCACCCCAAACTTTAATTTACATTTTGGTTAATTACCACAGCAGCCAGATCATAGGTAGTGAAAGGGATTTCCCTTTGGCACAATGCTGCTTGAAACCACGCAATTTTAAACACTATAGACGGATGAAAAAAAAATAATTATATATATATATATATATATATATATATATATATATATATATATGAGGTTAGGCTCCCCTTTAGCAGCTAACTCAACAGCCACTCATCTGGGGGCTTTCTACAAGATTCTGGCGGGTGTCTGTGGAATTTTCGCCCATTCATCCAGAAGAGCATTTGTGAGGTCGGACACTAATGTTTGAGAAGAAGGCCTGACTCACAAGCAACGTTCTAGTTTATCCAACAGGTGTTGGATGGGGTTGAGGTCAGGACTTTGTACGGCCAGTTAAGTTCTTCCACACCAAACTCCAACCATGCAGTTATGGATCTTGCTTCTTGCACTAGGGCACAGTCATGCTGGAACGAAAAAGGTCCGAACCCCAAACTGTTCCCACAAAGCTGGAAGCTACAATTGCCCAAAATGTCTAGGTATGCTGAAGCGTAATCTATATTTTGTCCAAAGTACAAGGCTCCTATTACACGGCCCAAACGTGGGCCGTCTAAAAGAGCGCCATTCAATCGATCGGCACTCGTTAGCTCCTTTCATAAGGAGTTATGCATGGGAATGAGCGATAGTTACCCCAATCGCTCACCCTCATACAGTTCTATCACCTCAGCAGGTCCTCCTGTTTACACAGGGAGATGTGTTGCAGACAACGATAAAAAATGGCGCTGCATAAACTATACCATCAGCCGATGAACAAGCACAGGGCAATGATTGGGAATGATCATTCACATGAACGCTCGTTTGCTTGGTAATTAAGCCGTGTAAAATAGTTTATTTTGAGCTTATTTTGAAGAATAAGATAAAAAAAAAATGACAAGACTATATTAGGTTTATTAGTCAATAATTCTGAATGATTTACCAGAAAACTAAAGAACAATTACAGGGCATCACTGATGCATTTCTACCAATATGGCATAATGTTTCAAAATGGGACATTAGTCTCTCAACCGTTGACCGTTTTGCTGATTTTCTCTTTCTACTGACAGTTGGACCTAAAAAGACCCAGGGGTAGGAGGGGGGTGTAATGTGGACTGATTCATCATATGTCCTGTCTTGAAAGTGAGCTGGTTAATGGCTATTGATTTTCTGCTAGCTCTTCAGTGCTGTGCAAACATCAGGTGCTTGGAGTGAAATGACTGGGAAAAAAAAATATTAGCAAGACCTAAAAACCTTGATAGAAGATATTTTTTCTTGTAAAACAAAATTTAACATAGGTCTATCTGTAGCACATGGAATTAAAGGGGTTTCTGTAATTAAGACACGAGATCAACTGGGTCTTTCTGGAATAGGAATGGTTTAATATAAGGAATAGGCTTCCGTATCACATTTCTAGTTCCGACTATGGGACTTATCCCAGGAATACTTGATTACTGTGGGCCCATAGTTGAAAGCTGCAATACCCTTAATAACATACAAGTAACACCTCAAGATTCTGCATAATCTGTCTGTAGAAATAGAAGTTATGTATGGGCAGCACGGTGGCTCAATGGTAAGCACTGGCGTCCTAGGATCAAATCCAACCAAGGTCAACACCTGCATGGAGTTTCTAGGTTCTTCTCCAGATACTCCCGTTCATTCCAAATGGGTGGGTTAACTGGCTTCCACGAAATTGGCCCCACTGTGTTTGCGAGAGGGACTGTTGTAAGTAATGACAATCTCGAGAGGGCTCGGCGCTATACAAGCAAAAATGTAAAAAAATAAAAAATTTAATTAAAATAGAAAAACATCTACGGTGCATTAACAAAGGCTGGATAATGAAAATTTGCCTCGTATGTATTGCCCCAATGGGCAAATTTCCAGTTACAAAACTTCCAATTATGGAGGCATAGATTTACCCCATACAGGAAGCCTGCTCATTATAAAAATCCAGCTCCTCTGCATTTTGACAAATTCACTTTCACAAAAAAAACAAAAACAAAACCCACCAACTCTCTTAGCCGGATTGATTTACTATAGCCTTTAAAAAAGCCTATCATGTGAGATGCCATGATCTAGCTACAAGTCATTTCCATATTCCTGACTAAAAAATGTTCTATATTAAAAATATAAAAAGTTTTTTTTTTTAATTAACCCAATTGATAATGAAAACCGATACAGTGGAAACAGGTTTTTTTTTCCCTTGTCCTGATGGGCTCTTATCAAATTTGTATGCAGCCGGTGTAGAATGATTGCTTTAAACTTAATTTACTCGTAAAGATAACAATGAATTAATTCACGGTAAACACAAGGCAGAATGCATAAACAATACACTTTGGAACAATTAAAAATAAAGTCACAGTTTTTGAATCTGTTGAGTCTGAACCCATACATTTAACACCTACCTAAACGGCTAAAATTCTCATCTAGGTGTTCATTCGGAATGAAAACAGTTTGCAGAGAAACCATAAAATGATGCAAAACCCTGGGGCTTAGATGAGAGGCAAAATAAACAACTATATTTAGCTGTAGAGTACTCCATTAGCGTATCTTGCCAATTAGGATATGATGCAACTGCTGTCAACAAGCTGAAAATTTCAGTCATATTTAATCTATAAACAAAAGAAAGTCTATATAGTCTTGTATGGAAAAACGGTCAGCACAAGGAAACGGTTACAGAAAACTAAAGAAAGGTACGGGATCACAAGGTATAATTATAGGGTAGAAGACAGAAACTGGAAATAATGATCAATTTTAGGGATGAGCCGAAAAGGGGAACTGCTGGTGTCTGAGTCTGAACCAGATCTGGTCTGGCACAAAGTGGGGGGGGGGGGGTGAGAAGTTGGTGATAGACAAAATAGAGCTTGGGCACCACTTCTCTCAGGTAAACAATACTATTACATAGGTGAGATCCAACGTGTCACCTCTGAAAGGAAACGGACATCTGCCAAAAAGTTTTTTCAGACACTAGTTTGTTGGGGGAGCCCAATGATATTGGTGGGATCAGTTAAACATCTAAAATGTTCACGTGCAGCCGAAGGGTCCTCAAAACACAGAGACTGTTGTCGGATCCTTTAAAAATAGGCCAACATTAAGTATGGGGGATTCCAGACTCTTCCTTTGACGGCAGAGGAGAGAGGGATCGGTTATTTTTTTTTTGTCAACATGCCTGATCTTTTTGTTCCCAGGGGAGAGAAGCGGAGCGTGCATGGGGTAGGGAGAACTGGCGGAATAGCCATTGGCCGAACATGCGATTTTGGCTGACTGATGTGTAGGTAGGGGGGGGGGGGGTTGTCAGGACCTCTTCTGTCAGTGTCAATAGTAAACAATCGGTCAGCGTGCCGAGTTACAAGAGGCAGACATGGAGCCTTAATAGATTAAAATGTCAACAAACATATTTACCTCCATATTTCCACACTGATCAGTGACTATGCCACTGTTGAGACCCCGACCCATCATCTGTAGGGGAACCCAACAATATCTGTTCCGTTCCCTCTAGCACAGGCAAGGGGGAAATTAAGTCTTACTTGGTGCCCATTGAATTATCAATAGTCTATCCATGTAATGCACCAACGTGGAGGGTCCTACACAGATTCTCTTTGTAGCCGCTTTTTGCTCTGGCAGAGAGAGGAGCATCCTGGAAAAGTCTGTTAACCTAGGATCTCCTAAGAGAGTTGGTTTCCTAAACCAGACAAACCTTTTACTGGCCTCTGGCCATATCATCAACTTTGATAACCTACATGTATTGCAAAGCCAATAATCAGAGAAGACTGTAAGATCAGCAGATGTGTGACTAGTTCAGGATCAGATACGCTATAACGGCATTAAGATAAAACATTGCCAATAGGAGGTATAGAAGGTCTCAGGTTGGAACGGTTGACACAAGACTGTGCGATGGGATTTTCATCACAACGCACATTACAGTCCATAATCCCATGTTAAACGTCCTGTTGACATGAGTACACTGTAACCTTCTTGACACGTAAAGTAGATTTCTGAAAGCGAAGTATGAGGTTTACGCAGACAAACATCCTTTCAAGTGTTCCTGTCTATTACCGTGTGTACAGGACTCCGGTGAAAAGTATCCTTTGCAAATGACTTTATTGATTGAGAAACAGAGGCACACAATGCCAAGGATCCATCAGGCTTTTAGCTAAGGTAATGTACATTTACCCAACTCAACGCACATTCTAAATTCCTTTTAGTAGCAATGATTCACATCAGTGTATGATAAGATTTTGAACAAATGTATCGTGATGCTACTCAACATCCAGACAGATGGTTAAGGGGAGGTGGAGGGGGGGGGGGGGAAGAGATTAGGTATCAAGATCATAACTACACAAGGACCACAGGTCACTTATGTCATGCAACCAGTTATGTGTTGGACAATAAGGAAAGAGTCAACACTTAAAAAGGGTATTCCCAGAATGGACATTACCTATCCCCAGGATAGGTGAGAAATGTCTGATCGCTGGGAGATCCACAATCACTAAAATGGTAGCCCCAAACCCCCTTATTCAGGGGGAAGCAGCGAGGAGCAGCTCGAATGGACCAGTGGTCAAGCATCTACCCTGTATTTGGCTGTCTTTGTCAGTCCTATAGACTGAATGCAGCGGCACCCCGCATGCCCGACGGACACAACTCAAATTCTCTTCGCTGCAGTCATGCAGTGAGAAGGAACAAGGGCTCGAGACACCTGTTCTAGTGATCAGACACGTATGACTTATCCTTTGGATAGGTGATAAATATCAATTTTGGGAATACCCCTTTAAAGGGGAAGGAGTCATTGATTTTTTTTATTTTTTATAATATTGCTTGTAATGTGATATTAAAATTAATTTTATTTGTGTTCTTGTGTTCTATTTTTTACTGTGTTCCTACTTTTACTTCTCTATGGGGGCTGCCTTTTTTTTCCATCTCTGTATGTGTCGATTAACGACACATACAGAGATGGAATACGGCACATACATCCCCATAGAGAATTCGAACGGGAGCAGTTCCATTCACTGCAGCGTACGCCGTACGTATTGTGCGTGTGTGTAGGTTAGTGTTATACTGTCTGCTTAGCACTGTATCCAATCCTCCTACAATGTGCATTCGCTCAGAAAATGGCAGCACACTGTGTAAGAGGTTTGAAGAGTCAACCCCCTCCTCCTGGCACCAGCCAGAATAAGGGAGGGGGGAATTGTGTGAGGACACTAGAGCGAGTGTGTCTACCCCAAATTTGCAGCATAAAGCAATGAGGTTGCTTTACCACATTGACCATGCTGCAATTTTGGGAACTGCTTCCTCTAGTGACCAGCACATGGAAAGGTTATAAATTAGAATCTAATTTATAATATTTCCGGAGTTTTGAAAACATTGAGTGATTACACATTGTTTTAATGGATTGTAGAACTAAAAAAATAAATAAAATAAAAAAATTCTAGTGACACATTCCCTTTAATACGTACGGAAAGAGGTAGGGAGAACACAAAAACCCCTAGGAGGTTAGAGGAGTAGTACGATGAAGCCATTATATGGATGTCAAAGGGGGACTCCTAGCTCAAGACCGCCCCTCTATGAGGCAATGTGGAAAGCCGACAAGTCACTAATCTCCCGCTGTGGCAGACTCAGCCAGTTCTTGTATTATATGGTTTATCATCCATTTGAACGGCAGCCATACATTACTATTAAATGTAAGGGTATGTTCACACGACAACGCAAAATATGTCTGAAATTATGGAGCTGTTTTCAGGAGAAACCAGCACCTGAATTTCAGAAGTTTTTACAAGTGCACGCGTTTTTCGCGGCGTACATTATGGACGTAATTGGAGCTGTTTTTTCAATGGAGTCAATGAAAAACGGCTCCAATTACGTCCCAAGAAGTGTCCTGCACTTCTTTGACGCGGGCGTAATTTTTACGCGCTGTCTTGACAGTGACGCGTTAAATTACAGTTCGTCTGCACAGAACATCGCAAGACCCATTGCAAGCAATGGGCAGATATTTGCCGACGTATTGGAGCCGTCTTTTCAGGCGTAGTACACCTCCATTACGTCTGAAAATTGGTCGTGTGCACATAACCTTAGACACAAAACACAACGTATGACTGAATGAAGTTTCAAATGGGTTGTGCTTGTAGGAGCTAGACTCCTGTCGATGATGATTGGCGCATAGCTGGTTTCTTTCGAGAAGGGGTAGTCTTGGCGAGACATTTTAGTTGAATGTCTATGAAGTTGGCCCTAGACTGAGGGCCCCAGTGTTGAGTCAGATGGGTGTGCACTCTGCACTGTGCTCTAAAAGCTTGGGGCTATAGAAATAACTAAAAAATATAACACAAAAAGACACACCCTGCAAATGTATTGCTTTAATAAGAATTTAGCCTAGTGTTTCACTGGGCCTATAATCTGCACAGAACGGTTACACCGTGCCCTCTAGAAACGGACAGGCAAATCATTTTATTCACGGCAGCGGCAACCAACTCAGGACACAGCCAAAATTTCTATCTTGTATTTACTCCCTTGTTGAAACACTAGAGATTAGTCAGTCATACAACAAGACTTCTCCAGGGGTCTCCACCCACTATTTGTAACTCAATACATCTGGAACTTTTCCACCCGCTACAGCTACATAATAACATTTCATAAGCGAAGCAGATTACCCCCACAATTGAATGAGCCATTTGGCTGGTGCCTGCCTTACGAACAAGTCTCAGATCTAATATAAGAGTCTAATTAGACTCGTGACAGTGGAGGAGCATTGACCGGATTGTATAGAATCAGATATTAGAGGATGATATTGAAGTTCTGCTCTTTTACATGCTTTTAGTCCTTGAAAACTTGCTCTTTGCCATCTTTTCACTTCGCCGGTTAAGGACTCCACTTTCCTTTGCTTTGTACACACTATATAAAATACTCAAACAACTTTACAAACAAAGCGACTAAAAACTTTAGTTCTTTCAGGAACACAAATTCTATTCACCAGCCAACTCTGTCCATCTCATGGATGATTGATCCTTCTCCACAGCATCTCTCAGATGTGGTAATACATGAAGAAATGTTGATGCTTTAAGAACGGCTTTTATAAAAAGGAAAAAACAAAATAAATATATATATATATATCTCTATCTCTCTCTCCGACCAAAGCAAATCAGAAGGAATGCAGTTTTTATTAGCGAGGAGGAGAATCAATGGTTTGTCAGACATGCAGTTAGATACCTAATTGCTTTATAATAAAGGTTTGTACAGGTTTCTTGATGTATTCTGTTGAATTCCTAGATCTTCTGAAAGTCTTCGTAAACGCTGTGGAATTTCAGCAACGGATTTGTGTGCGAAAATGCCGCAGCATTTACAGTAGCAGCAAAGTGGATGAGATTCAGAAAGTCTCATGCCCACGCTGTGGAAAAAAAACAAAACAGCGTAAAACGTTAATAAATTGACCTGTGCTGCCGAATTTATGTCCGCAGCACGTCAATTTAGGCTGCATTTTAGTGTTTTTTTCTGTTGGGGTTTTTCCCAATTGAATTCACTGGAGATGCAAGACCCACAACAGAAAGCCGAGTGTTGCGACTTTTGCGTCCGAATTGCAGCGATTCTGCCGCAAGAACCGTAACGCAGGAAAAAATTAACATAAATCATCTACCCAGAACTCACTGCTTCTTCCAGCAGTCCGGCCTCCTGGGATGATGTTTCATCCCATGTGACCGTTGCAGCCAATCACAGGCTGCAGCGTTATTTTAGGAGGCTGGACTATACGCAGAAGAGCGAGGGAGGTGGCAAGTATAAACATTTTGTTTTTGCTTTTCAGTGCCGCTTTCCGCAGCGGAAATTCCGCACAACAAGGTAGTTTTTACGCAGCTTATCGGACCCATGGGAATCCAGCCTTAGTCATCCCAGGCTTTGATTTTGGTCAGGAGAACGATCGTTTGTGGTCTTCTCTTTATGGTATGATGGATGTATTATAGTCAACTCAAAACTGTATTGGGTTGAAGTATCAAAGAGGGCGAGATCTAATAATTTCCTAACGCGACCAAAGTTTTAGATACCTATATAACAATTCAATGTTAGAACCAATGTCAACTCCATATTCACGTGTCAGCATTAGCGATTAAGAGGAAGCCGTGCTCGTGCAAGCACTGCGGCCCCCTTAAAAACAGATGATCGGCGGAGGTGCCGAGAGTCCGATCCCCACCGATCAGATATTGTCTATTGTAAGGATACGCCTTTAATTTTCTCTTTTCGGATAACCCCCTTTAATACCTCACGGTTTTCAAGAGCTCTGCTTGTTGTCATTCAGTAGGAACATTCATGGTTTTACTTCCAGTGGATATAATTCTGTCCGTGGTCATGAGATGGACACAGGTGCTGGGATCGTTGGCAACAGGTCGGATACACATACTGTAATGAGCCGTGCACCTGTGTGTCCATCACAAGACCATGAGCAGAATTTTATCCACTGGAAGTAAACAATGAATGTTCCTACTGAAATGACAACAAGCAGAGGTCTTGAAAACCCGTGGGGCATACAGAAAGTATAATGGAATATTGTATGACTTTATTATATGGGGGGGTGTTTAAACCAGAAAAATCCCTTTAAGCGACGCAAAGTAAACAAAAATGTAGTCGCACGGGTGGTGGTGGTGTGTGGGTGTAATTCTCCATAACAATTCATATGCCCGTGGACAGAGGCATTACTACTGCTGTAGCAGCTGCTACAGGGCCCACCGCATGAGGGTGCCTGTGCTGCACGCCGACACCCCATTCCAGTTGCGCCTCTAGCGACGACACTATAGGGACCGCGCCACCCGGCCTCTAATGTTTATGGGCCAGGCGGCACGGGCCCCCCCTCAAGCCCGGTGGCATCACTAGCCCCGGAGGAGGCCCCCAGCGCTAGCGACAGCCACATTCACTTGTATCTGCGTCCTCTGGGAGTTGATACAAATGAATTTTATTGGCTGCCTCTAAGGGGTCGGCGGCGCCACTGAAACCAGCCGCCGCCATGCCCTCTTGCACTAATTGTACCTGCGTCTATAGTACGCAGATACCATTATATGCATTAGCGCTGAATGGCTGGGCTTGTTGCGTGCCCAACCATTCAGCGCCTTACAATGACGCTGATTGGCAGGGCAAAATTACTTTCCCCCGCCAATCAGCATCTCGATGCTAGCGACGCGATGACATCACACCCCTTGCGTTGTTCAGCCCCAGCAGATCTGCTTAAAAGAGAGCAGGTCTGCATTGTGGCATTATCTTCTACAGGAGGGGGGGGGGGGGACTATATGGAGTACTACATAAAGAGGGAGCTATATGTATGGCACTATCTAAAGGGGTGGGCTATATGTTGAGCACTAGCTATAGTATGAGCTATATGTTGAGCACTAGCTATAGTATGAGCTATCTGTGGGGCACCATCTACAGGGGTGGGTTATCTGTGGGGCACCATCTACAGGGGGAGCTATATGTGGGACACCATCTACAGGGGGAGCTATATGTGGGACACCATCTACAGGGGTGGGCTATATGTGGGACACTTTATACAGGGGGAGCGCTATCTATAGTGGGAGGTATATGTAGGGCAGTACAGTGGCTCAGTGGTTAGAACTATTGCCTTGCAGCTCTGGAGTCCATATGTGGGCACTATCTACAGGGGGCGGTATGTGGGGCACCTGTGTAAGGCACTATCTACAGGGGGTGTGTGTGTGTGTGTTTCTATTATAATAAGGGACATAGTGTATGGCGCCATTATATTTAGGGGTGTTGAGAGTTTTATCTTCGTTTATAGGTGCAGAAAGGTTTTAAAAGTGAGAAGCTGAAGACATCTGAGCGGAAAACTGCAGAAATGGGTTGTGGCTGGGAAAAGTCATCATAGAGGTCTGGAACTAATGGAGAAGGAAAGAGAAAAACAACTAGAATCTAAGACGTCACCGGTGAGTCACTTAATGTAAATGTTTATTCTGCCTCTAATCAGTAATGTAGTTACTGTATGATTTGCAGCAAGACGATGGGTGGTTTGATTAGGATACAAGGTTTTTTTTGGGGCACAACAGCAACTCCTAGCATAGCCTTACCATTGTTCAGGCCACGCTGAAAGCTGCAGTTTTACGCCCTACAAACCTAAATGGCAGTTCTGTGTGTGTGTGTGTATATATATATATATATATATATATATATATATATACATACATACACACACACACATACATACATACATACACACACACACGGAGCCTGGTTCTGGGGCTGTATATAGGTTATGAGCTTGGGTCTGGTGCTGTATATAGGTTATGAGCTTGGGTCTGGTGCTGTATATGGGTTATGAGCTTGGGTCTGGTGCTGTATATGGGTTATGAGCTTGGGTCTGGTGCTGTATATGCCAGAGCATGGTTCTGATATTATAAATATATCCTATAGAATTACAGCAACAAAATTGCAGGGCAGATGGTATAGTTTTCAATTCATCACACATTTAATGGGAACCAGTCTGGTAGTTTTAACCCCTTGAACACCACCATGCGGTAATACAGGACCTGACAATATTTCCAAAAGTATGTTTTTTTTCACATGCAGCAAAATCTAGATCAAATTTTAAAACGGCGCATACTACATGCGAATAACTCATTACAATGTCATTGGGCAGTGCCGCTATCTTGAAGAGTCACATAGTCCTGCCTCTAAACCCACCTTTCCATGTTTGTCTTAGCCAGGGGGATGTCAATCAACTTTCTCGGATGCGCCATTGCCTTGTACTACTTGGGCACGCACCGTGCAGCGAGGTGTACTCTGCCCGGCTTCATCACTGCACCGCGCATGCCAGGGGAGTAAAAGGCAACAGCAAGATTTTGAGGAGGCTGCTAGTGATGTAGAACAGCCAGGGGGGTGTCAATCAAAATCTGGGGGAGCGCCATTTCAATTTTTACCTCAGGCAGCAAAAAAGCTAGTATTCACCCTGAGGCTGCAGGCCACTTTATGACTGCAGCTGATAAGGGGCTGGGAAGACTCCCTGCACAGGCCAGCGTGATGACGTCACTGCATCACACTGGTCTGCACATGCGTCCCGACCGGAGCCTGTGCAGTGCTCCGTCGGTCACGGGAACAGGGCAAGGCAAGTACAATATATATTTTTTTTGGGGGCGGGCTGGCACTATACACAAGGGAGGGGGCTGTATGGTGATATAACAGGGGGGAGGTGGGGGCACTACCTAGAAGTGGGGTGTGACCCGATCTACAGGGGGGCTGTATAGCAATGGCTACAGAATCTACAGGGGGCACTATCTATAAGGGGGCTGCCACCTAGGGGGGCCCCAGTCAAAAGTTTGTTATGGGGCTCAGTCTTTCCTAATTACGCCTCTGCCAGTGGAATAGTGAGTGACAACTCCTTTGCGTCCTGACAATAAGGGGTATGTTCACACGGCCTATTTTCGGCCGTTTTTTCTGTTTCGACGGAGTGTTTTTCACAGCGTTTTTTTACGTGTAAGAAAAACGGCCGCGAAATAGTGCAGGACACTTCTTGGGACGTTTTTGGAGCAGTTTTCCATAGACTATTGAAAAAAGCTCCAAAAACGGCCCTACAAAACGCTGCTAAAATCGCGAGTGGCACAAAAACCGGCTGAAAATCAGGAGCCGTTTTCTCTTGAAAACAGCTCCGTATTTTGAGACGTTTTTGACTCTGTGTGAACATACCCCAAGTGTCATCACCCAGGACACCGGTGTAAAACTAGACACAGAAGGACAAACTAGGGGGCTTAAAAAGTAAGGCTTTGTTGCCCAGTTTTCAAAAGCTCAAATGGGAGGAGGGGATAAAGACAACATATGTGGGTGTACATAATTTTTTCTCTCCAGTGCTCACTCAGGTCTTCAATTTAAAAAACGTCCTCCACGCCAGCTTTTGTAGCTTACTCCCAGTTTGATTTGTGGATCAATTTCACTTTTGACATATTTAAAGGATTCTGTCTGAAATTCTGTCGAAAAAGTCAAATATGATTTTCCATTGCTCTACAGGGACCACATTAATACAAGTCGGTCAGGGGAAAAAAAAATAAAAAATACTCTTATTTGGTGGGATGAAATATTATTGTGAGATACGACCAGCTCTTGGCGGCCCAGGCTGAAAATGTAATGGAATTTACCTCAAGGAAAAGGGCCAATAATAGCCAATATGTACGTCAAGTCTAGAGTAGGAACGTCAAGCCAGTGTATGGATCAATCATCTCTCCCCGGAGTGTTCTAAACAAACAAATCTTTATCAGTAATACAAACACCAAGAAAGCCATTATAATAAAAGCCGGCTCTCCAATTATCGAGTTCATGTCACTTAGGTTTTTGGAGGAAGGACACGCAGCTTTTAAATCAGGTGATCTTAGAAGTATCAAGGGAACGAGCAGTTTTATAACATATTGCATTTCAACCAGCTTAGAAGGAGGGAGGGTCAAGAGGATAACTATAAAGTAATAATAAAAAAAAAAATAGAGTTAGGAGCACCCTACAAGAAAATATGACTTTCTGATACAACCTTACTAATGGTGGGGTCAGTAAATAAAATGTACATTGCAATATTGTATATATGGGGTTGAGTGCATTAAATCAAAACTAAAAAAATAAAATTAAAAAAAATGATATTCATCACTTGTAGCCAGTCTATAAAACCGTTTTACTATGCATGGTCACGTTATCATCTTTACGCGGTCACCAGTTGTCATCCCCGATGCCTCTTACACTGCTGGTCTGGTACTGTAAAAAGCATTGCCCACTTACCTTTATTACATGTCTTGGTTCTTGCAAAATAAATCAATCAACTTTAATGCCTCCATGTGCCGTATGCCAATATAGAAACATAGAAGTTCTCCGTACCTAGAAGTGTCCTGTATTTTTTTTCTAACACCTTCTCGGTCCACCCCTGGATAGCACAGAAGGTGATGCAGCAGATTGGCAAAGATGTCAGAAATGTAGATGGAAGGCGTTAGAAAAGTGGCGTGGGGCATTAAAGTTACTTTTTGCAAGAACCAAGTCATGTAATAAAGCTATGTGGGCCACGCTTTTCAAAATACAAGAACAGCGGTGTAAGCGGCTTGAGGCGGGGTGTTGAACTGACGTTAATAAAAATGGGTTTATCCAAATTGTGCGTTATTTTTGTTAAAACAAAGTTTTGCCAACATATAGTACAGTGCTGCACAGAAATGGTCACCCCTCACTGTGACCAGTGGGGCTCACAATGGGTTTTTTTGGAGTGTGGGAGGAAATCATAGTACCTTGAAGTAACCCACGCCTGTTGACATGGTTTACCGGACAGTCCCACGAAAGACAGTATCCGTGAGGATTTAGAAGGTCTCCATACCAGGCAAAAAAAAAAAAAGGGATGACAGTCTGCTACAAAACTGGCGCATGCAATCATATAATTTTTCTGTCCCAAATGAGAGTCTATCATAAATTCCCTCTTTGTGGGTAGGAGCCATGTTTCAGCTGCTAGCAGTCAAGCGGCAGCCTCCAACTTCTAGTGACCACTCTGCTGCATCTACTGAAGTGTAGTGAATTGGTAGTCACCCAGGGATATAGTAATTGGTTACTAGGCAGTCAGTGCTGCGCAGGAAGCTTGAGGTTACGAAAGAAAACAAAGCTGATCTGCAGCAGTGGTAGAAATGCAATTACATAATCAAGAGAGAAATTAGGCTTCAACCCATTCCCGACGGGATTTTCACTTTCATTTCTTCCTCCCCACCTTCAAAGAGCCACAACTTTTTTTAATTTTTCCATCAATATTGCCGTATGAGGGCTTATTTTTCGTGGGACGAGCTGTACATTTTCACAGCATCATTTATTGTACCGTATAATTTAGGGGGAAAATGGAAAAAGTTAATATAGCGATTCTCAATCTCTTGGGATGGTTTCGTTTTTACGGCAGTTACCATGCAGGTTAACTTTATTCCGCGGGTCAATAAGATTACAGCAATACCAAATAGATATCGTTTTTTTATTTTTACAAGGAAAAACCGATTGTTAAAAGTAAAATTTGAGGGTTTCTTGCCGTATTCTGGGAACCATAACTTTTTTTTTTCAGTCGAATGAGCGGTATGAGGATTTAGTTTTTGAGGATTTCTATTGGTGCCATTTTGAGGTACATGACGTTTTTTGGGGGGAGATGAAGTGAGCAAAAAAAAATAAATAAAAAAAATCTGTCTTTTTAATTTTTTTATAGCGCTCACTGTGAAGACTAAATTATATATTGTAATAGTTCACACTCTACAAAACCAGTTATGTTAAATATAAATTATTATTTTTTTTACATTGTGCCGACAGATATAGTGGACAGCGGGACATACCCCTGGCCACCCAGGACACCATTCGGAATCTGGGACGGGTGTTGTAACTTTTCCAAAAAGCTGTATCAGGCGGTGTAAATAAGCGCTTACCCCATCACATGCAAACACCAAGATATCCCCGGCTTCTGAAACTTTCCAAAACAACTGTCTGAGTGACACCGAACGAGGGCTCGCAGTTCAGAGCAATACGTGACAATGATAATCTTAAGCCAAGATCACACACAAAGTTTTGATGCAGTTTTTGGTTCAGTTTTTTTTTTTTAACCAAAGTCATTAGTGGATCCCCCAGGAAGGAAAAGAATAAAGAGAAAAGACTGATGCATCTACTTTGTGTGTAGATTCCGATGCTTGGCAAAAAAAATAAAATAAAAGCGGAAACCCCATTTATGATGTTTCACCTACATTTCATGCCTGTGCGCATCAGTGTATTTTGCGTGTGGCATGTGGTTTTCACTTCCGTGCACTTTTTTAAATTTACTTCTCTGAATTTCTATGTAACTGATGCGTGAAACACGGATGTCGTCTGTGTGCTGTCCGTGGTTTTCCCTCATCCATTGACTTGAATAGGCGACTAGGTGTGCAAAAAAACGCATCAATATAGGACACGCAGTGAGTTTTTTACGCAACGGACACGCTGCGTAAAAAACGCATTTGTGAATAGCCCCATTGAAATTAATGAGTGTGTGCGGTCAGTTATTTAGACGCACATCATGCAGAGGAGTATTGCGCTAGTCTGAATGAGCCCTAAAGATTTATAAAGGCTCTTAGTAGTGGACATATGTGAGACAAAGTAGTGATAATGTAGGCGATATAAGGCCCTCTTAGGCTACATTCAGAAGTAAGTGGCCAACTTTGGAGGTGAAAAAAACAAAAAAGGATGGCGTTTGGGGGGGGGGGAGGAGGGATGTGTGAAGCGCACAAAAAAAAAAAAAAAAAAAAGGGGAACGGCCCCATTGAAATACATGAGTCAGTGTGACGGCCATTGTTTTAATGGCCGTCACATTGACTACATACACAGCTCGTTGATCGGTTCTCGTTTGGTCCTTTCACAAGGAGCTATAGAGGGGGACAAGCGTTTGTTACTCGGATCACTCGTCCTCATACATTTCTATCACGTAAGCAGCTCATCTCCCCGTTTACACCAGGAGATGTGCTGCCGACAACGATCATTTTACTTTTTTAAAACGATACAAATCAGCAGATGATTGAGCGTTTGCTCGTTCATCGGCTGATCGCTGCCCTGTTTACACAGAGAAATTATCGGGAACGAGCGTTATATGAACGATCCATTGCCCAATAATTGGCTCGTGTAAAAGGGCCTATACTTCTGCATTCTGACAGTAGTATCATTGAAAAACTCTGCACATCTGCTCTGCAGCCTGATAAACTGATAACAGAGAACAATAGATTCTATTCAATTGCACAACAGAGAAAGCAGATCTTTGGATTTGTATTTTAAAAGAGATCTACATAAAATATTCGAAGAGAAACTATTCAGTCATCCCTGGTGACGTCCCTCATTTCCCCAGCTTATAACATCGGGGTCTGGAGTAAAAAAAAAATCTCACATTCTGGCATTTGTCAATTCTTTGTGCGTCTATTTTGTTTTGTCAAAAAGGTCACAGACATCACAGCAAAAGATGGAATGTATAAAAAAAAAAAATAATATGTATTCCACATTATAATTCACGATGAAGAATTTGACTGTTTGGAGCGAGGCCAATATTTGGTGCTGGTTAACGTCTAGATATATCTTTACTGGTCAGAATGGATATGGAGCTCCAAATTTTCTGCATGGACAGCGATAAATGGTAAAATTCTGTCTGTTTACAGTCATCACTAGGGGGAGCCAAGAGCATAATGTTAATACTTTAAACACTAAAATAGTATGCATTAAACTCTGAAGCTCCCCCTAGTGGTGGCTGCAGGCAGAGTTTTATCATTTAGTGGTGTCTGTGCAGGGGATTTAGAGCTACTGATCAGAATAATGGGCTATAAAATATATTAGGAAGTTAATTAGCACAGACTGTTTGACCTAAAGTTGATAGTGTTAAAGGTGGAGATTGATCGTTTTTTGTAAATGGACATTTGAGTCCATGACTATAATGGAAACACATTACAATATTTAGACTCCCCAGTACTGAACCAGTTCCAAAGCCTTTCATTAGTGATTCATATAGAGAAGCAGCCAGATATTTCTTGCAGCTGTCCTGTGTAACTGTATGAACGACCACAACATCTATGGACACAAAACATTACAATGAATGATTCAGGGAATATGCCAGCAGTGGGAGAAAAGATACACACCAAAGGCCATCTATCCTCCCAATCATAACAATGCTGCAGATGCAATTGCTGTTTATTGTTCCCAGTTATCAGCCAGTTTCAAGGGGTTGACATGTTGGTGACATAATTTGTATCCCCGGACAGCGTGCCAGATATGCGAACAACTACAGATATGTATTGGTGGACAGTAAAAAAAACAAAACAAAAAAAAAAAAACACACACCTTACGGTAGGTAGTGTGCCTGGCACCTAAATGGAGAAAAATTCTATAAACCTATTTTGGCCACATACAGATGTAGCAGAGCCGACTGTAAAAGTCCAAGTGGGCGTGTATTATGTGCGTGCATCGGGGCGTTTTTACTACTTTTACTAGCTGGGCGTTCTGACGAGAAGTATCATCCACTTCTCTTCAGAACGCCCAGCTTCTGCCAGTGCAGACACATAGCGTGTTCGAGAGATCACACTGTGACGTCACTCACTTCCTGCCCCAGGTCCTGCATCGTGTCGGCCACATCGGCTCCAGTTGATTCTGCAGCAGCATCAGTGTTTGCAGGTAAGTAGCTACATCGACTTACCTGCAAACGCCGATGCTGCTGCAGAATCAACTGTAGCCTCTGGTGCCGATGTGTCCTCGCTCGTCCGACACGATGCAGGACCTGTGAGTGACGACACAGAGTGATCTCTCGAGAACATGGCTGTGTCTGCATTGCCAGAAGCTGGGCGTTCTGATGAGAAGTGGATGATACTTCTCGTCAGAACGCCCAGCTAGTAAAAAGTAGTAAAAACGCCCCGATGTACGCACATAATACACGCCCACTTTGACTTTTACTTTAAACACGCCCACTTGGACTTTTGCAAGCCTCATTTGCATAAATACAAAAATGGTCATAACTTGGCCAAAAATGCTCGTTTTTTTGCTGCGCCTATCTGCTGCAATAGCAGATAGGGTTGCAAAATCTGGTGACAGAGCCTCTTTAAGCACAAAACACATTGTAAAGTCACCATGGATTGTGCCAAATAACCACCTCAGTTCTGCTACATCTGTACCTCATGTATAGTTGACAGGTTTCAAGGAATTCAGGGCAGCACTAGGGTCTTGCGGTTGGCATTTCCATCTCTCAAGGTTTAATTTTCACCCTTCAGTATTTTGCAATTGTGCTCTAGATATTCAGTTTTTGATGAATATTGGACTTTTTACTCTCACCCGTTCCCTCTGCCTGTACAAGAACCCAAAAAAGTGCAAGAAACAAAACTGAAGTCTACCGCTGCATTTTTCTCAGCTTTAGGGAAATATACCTTCAGGATGGACTAAGGGTAGGACAGCCTATGCAGAAATACACCAACTGATTCAAGAAATAAATGACTCAACAAAAATAAAAAATATCCCAACATTTCAGAGTATGTTACTTTAAATTTTAACTCCTGAACTGTATATGAAAGCACATATTAGTACAAAATTAGACAAAGAATCTTGTCACAAAAACAGCGCCACTCTTGTCAATGGGCGTTCGCTGGTATTGCAGCTCATAACAATGCAAGTGAATTGGGTAGGTTGCAATTCCAGATACAACCTATAGACAAGAGTGGCGCTGTTTCTGAAGAGGCAGCTGTAGGTCTAATCTCATACAACCCACTAAATGACTTCCAAAGTCACTATATGCCAAGTGACAGCTTTCTACCACTTCATAATACAGTAACACAGGGCAAGTGCACCAACCTTAGCGCCTAAGGACCAGGAATTAAGTCTGGAAACCGAGCGAGTAATAACATAGGAGCCCGGGGCCGGAAGGAGACCAGAGGCAGCTCTTATTTTGCAATTTCACATAAGTAGCTGTTTTGTTTTTTTTTCCACATCTCTAACAATAAGAAGTTATTCTCTCCAGCCAGCAAATATACACAGCATGCAAAGCGGCTGCAGAACAGATTACACCCACATACATCGCTTTTGTCAAAATAGGAATTTTTTTGCATTTTAAAAAGATATAAAAATGTGTTTCCCCACTACGAAGGTAATTTCGGTGCTGTATTAAGTCATTTTTTCCACCCCTTCCTATTTCCAATGAAATTAAATGACGTTTTTTTCCTCCCCCCTGCAGCCACTTAAGGAGCCTTTGCATTTAAATCACCAAGAAATCACATTACAGTAGCGCTACTATTTCTAGCAGACTCTTCACTATGATTTATGAAGCTCAGCAATCTCCGGTGACAGGTCCTCTTCTAGACGCACTGGACTGGCTATATGTATAGGTCAAAAGCCCGATCGTCATTTCCCTGACAAGATGCCGTCTTCTTGCGTTGATTTTGAGGCGTGTAGATTTTACATTCCGATATTATCCTGGATAATAATTTTTAGAAGATGTACTGAAGCGAGAGATGTAAGGACTATACAATGCATCTGCGTGTAGGTCAGGATTAGACAGCGAGAGCCTCTCTAGTCAACGAACTAAAGGTCCCACCATACCCAAACTAAGGAAACAGAACTCACGTGAGCCTCACAGAACTAGGGACGTTAAAGAGAGAAGCGGTCACCTCTCCTGACACGTCTATTTTAGTAAATACTTGTATTCTCCAGGAGAGAATTCTGGAGCATTTTTTTCTTAGAACTCTGCCTTGTACCGTCCCGGTTATTCCACCTTGAAACGTACAAATTAATTGACAACTGGGTGTTACCCAGACATTGTCAGCCTGTGTAGGGACACACCCCCAGTCGTCAATTTATTCATAGATTTCTAGGAGGAATAACAGAGGAACCGCACATTATAGAGTTCTAAGAAAAAGAATGCAGAATTATTTAATGGTGAATACAATTCACCAAAACAGACGTCAGTAGAGGTGGCAGGTCTGTTTTAAGACACGCAGTTCTAGATCAGCTATTGAATCACCACCCGTCATCCACCCATAGATCACATTGAAGACCATAACATTCAAGCCACCCTATAAAGCAGTAAGACTATTACCCGCAGTCGAAGCTTTTTTTTTTTCTTCCCTGCAGGACATGCTGCCCGAGAAACTGCACTATTTGGTGCAGTTTTTCAGGATGAAATTCTTATGGCATCCAGGGCAGATACGCGGTGTAATTTTACGCAGCGTAATCGACTAGTGTGTCCGTACAATAAAGGGGTTTTTCCTTGATTCAAAAAAAAAAAAAAAAAAAAAAAGGTAGTAGATTCCAAAGTATATATATATATATTTTTTTGTTTTAAAACGCCACCCTATCATGACGTCACATCACATCACTGTCGGGCAATCAAGATATGGCGCTATAACACTGCGTCCACAACGAAGAGCCGTTAATGGCCGACAAGCAGTTTGGAAGAAACGCAGCAGGGATGGACACATTATGCTAGCCTGTCAGATCCCTCTAGGAACCATTTTTAGTAGCCAGATAATAAGAATTCCCATAGATCTGAGAAAAAAAAAACAAATTCAAAAAGAGTTAGGTACCAGCAACAAACTTCTAGGCACATTGGCTACCTGGCTCCTGGGATTTGTCCTTCTTGGGCATGAGTTGTCAGTGGTGGACGTGTAGTATGAGCCTCACCCTACAGACGTAATCAGTTAAGGTGACCAGAGAGTTAATTTCTTCACGGGGTCAAGCTGCTTCTATATTTTTCGTTATGGGAACAAGAACTTAGAAAACCCACACTCGTTAAAACTCGTCAGAGTTCAGCCCGTGAAAAACTGACAATTTTGCTTCTGCAATGGTCTTTTTTCTTTCCTTTCTGACCAGGTGGTACCAGCCATTTTTTTTTTCTCGTAGGATGTTTAAAAGACAACTGTAGAATCTCCTCAATTGTCCCGACCCACTGAAAGCCGCCCACGATGGTCACATGAAACACCATTTTCTATTGCTTATAGCACAGGGAATTTTGAAATTCTTCCCGTGCGTATTTACGGCTTCTGACCACGTCCTATATTGAGGACCACGTTGCTCGTACTGTACCTGCTGGTTTCAAGAGTCGCCGTGCAAATCTTCATGAAAAACGAAACCATCAATGTGGCATTTACTTTTCACGCAGACCCAATGACTTGTATGGACCATTCCTGCATGAAACATGGACAAAGATAGAGAATGCTGCGGTTTTTACATCATGGACGAATGGTCCGTGAAAAAGAACCCCAAAAACTTGATGTCTGAATTGGTCCATTAACTATATTGTGTCCGTTTTCAGTCCGGGTCCCCCATCTGTGATACACTCAGACGTGAAAATAGTTAATCTGAATGAGCTCTTAAATTTTTCTTTGTATCTATAAATTGTTCCCATTGCTGTAAAGTCGTTACCATGCATTGTGCAAAATATTGGAATTCAATTGTTTTAGTATCATAGACATAAAACATACTTGTTTCTTATATCAGAACAAAAAAAAAAAAAGTTATTCGGTCTACAGTTTTGAGGTTGAATCTGAATTTATATATTTTCTCCAACAGACACAGCCTATATAAACAGAACAGAAACCTCAACACAAACCCCCAAAAAAAGATGTAGGTCACATTTGTGGTATCTTCCCAGCCCTGGTCATAATTCCTCTTGCTTCTCGTAGAAGCCAAACTTACAACCCAACTCAAAGCCTCATGTTATTGCAGTTAACCCCTATTCTTTTCCAAGACGTACTCAAGTGTCCAGGAAGCTGAGATATAGGGAGTTGTTTGCAGAGTCCTGGGTATCTGGTGGTCATCTTTTCTACCCAACACGACAGACACTGCCATATAAATGTCACATCTCGAGGGGGGCTAAGCAGTCAGAATGATGGGTAACTGAGTCTCCCACCCCAAACTCTCAAGCAAATAAATGTCAACATGACAAACCCCTACAGGACAAATTTCAATGTTCGCCAAATAACTGGACAAAATTTCCAAACCCCATTTCTTTCTATAGAAGCTTGAACTATCTGGATATCCAAATTAAGCAGCTTGTCAGTAACAAGAGCTGGCGCTTTCTAAAACAAATTATACAGCGCTAAAATAAATCAAGTCTAAAACTGACGACATCATAGACTCCGTAGTATTTATTCTCATTACCCAACTGGGCTATGATGAACTGACAGAGGATTCGAAAGAAACCAGCAGAATCCTAGAGTCAAACGATGATCATTGTCAACTACACTGGAAAAGTAAAAGTCTTTATGGGCAGTGACAAATACCAAGAACGCAATCCCCCTGAGCGCAAGTCACCGGACAGTTTAAGATTTTCTTCAATATTTCAAACTCAAGTTAAGTACACCAAGAATATCTCTGGAGCTCATTCAGTGACTAATGCTCCCAGTCTAAATCAATAGGAATTACATTATTCACAGCTTTCCGATGATGCAGAGTATTTGGATATGGTACAAATATTTCCGGATAGATTTGCACTTAAATAAATCAAGGAAGCAATACTAAACAGATTTTATGAATGGATTTTCAAGGCTGCTAATAACAAAAATAAAAATTTGTACAGTTGAAAAATTTACTTTTTCTTGCAAACCTTGCAAGATCTAGAACTGGAGCGGAGGATGTTCAGAACGCAAAAGGCATAAGAAATTAGACCGTTCTTCGTTAAAGGGGGAAGGTTTCTTGATTTCTCAAACAGTCCAAGGAGTTAATGGACTGCTGTTCTGATCATCTCCATACGGTTTAACCCATTGCCACGAGAGGACTTCTGAAGGTCCATGGTCTTCTAGCCAAGAACCAAAACATGGGTCATCAAATTCTTTAGAATGGACCCCTCTCTTTGCAAACCTATAACATTCTACCTATTATTCCCAATCTTATCACATAGATTAGACTTAAAATGAGATGATTAAAAATATAACATATTATGAGAAAGTTCTCTGTATAACCAAATAGGTCCTACAGGAGACAATAACACTAGATACCATGGATCCTCTTCATGTGACACTTTGACAGTAAATCACAAAGCTTAAAGATTGGATTCGACACACACCTGTTGTCAGCCATAGCGTGTAGGCTTTACCTCCGGGTACCTGCTGGTAGTTAGAACATCTCAAAATCTGTCCTGCAAAGACCCTTATGGGATTATTACAGAGAATATCTTAGATAGTATGGCATATGTGCTAGTCAAGGTACACCAGCATCATTCCATTATGGAGATAAAGACAAGAGCATTTCTAAAGAGGATCCCCGCAGTGACAAGATTATTATACGACCTTGACGTCACTGGACACTTGTAAATGTCAAGACTACGATATTTTTTCAAGCCTATGATGAAAACGCGCAATGCATAGAATCCAAAAGCAGGGCTTAAATCAGACCTTCTTGCAAAATTGTCACATTAAGCCTGCCATTGCTCCTTGTTTTTCCCTCAAGTGCTCCCAAAGAGACCCACCTAGATGTAATCACTGTACAATATCAGAGCCACCGAAGGACATCACTCAACGGGCTGAAATTGAGAAAATAAAAAAAATCAATAGAGAGATAAAGGTTTCTGCAGAGTGGCCACCTCATTTCAATGTATATCATCTCACTCAAGAAAACACTTGATGTCAAGACACAAAGAAGTCTTCTGATTTGACTTTGAAAGTCTTTAAGAAAAGGAGCCGTCCAATATTAAATCCATAGATCGGTCTAAGGGAGGTCAGTGGTAGAGCATCTCACGTAGTCGAAGACATACTTTGTGAGGACTCGTTAGGACCATTATAGGCTCACATACTAAGAACACAATCCCCAACTCAACTCACAGACCTTCGAAATAAGCAGGAGGAGGACGCTCTGCACTACTGGACTTTACAAGAGCAGGGATCACTATTGGGACTCAACAACCCTTTATACAAATCCACGTATGGGACATGAATTTACCATAAATAATTTGTCATCACGAATAAAAGTAAAGGAGAAGTAGGACACCACAACAATGGCAAATTTATATCCAACGTCAAGACAACAACGTATGGCTCACACGCTTTGGGTGTTTATTTTCAGACCACATGGATATACAGATATAGGAAATATTCATTAATGCACACATATATGCAAACTTTAAGGCATGAGTATAAAAAATATAAAACCTAAAATAACATCACACAATGGGTATTAATAGCAATATTACTATTGTCAGCATCGCTGTACCAGGCGGTGTGTAATATTACAGCAGGTTATAGGGAAAACATGCGTTTTAATAACCCACAGCTATAAAGAATAGCTCAGCAGCGCCCCTCTGGTATCTAACAGTCATTACACACAAAAAATAGTCACTTCCAGTTGTTACAATATTGCATTTATGGAGCGTTATACATTTTTTTTTTTTTTTTTATAGGAATAGTAGCATAGTGTCCCTATATCTTCTCATTTATCATTCGTAGAGAAAGCAGAAGCAGCATCAGGTTAAACCAAGGTATACGATGCAGAATAAACTGGTATATAGCAGGCATTGCATCTTATATATTTGGACTGCTCTGGCTACTGATTGATGGTGGTTCAATGCCAAGTAGACAATGGCAGGAAGTCTACACCTTACCCTGTATATTAAAGATCTACAATGGGGGCAAATTCTTAAGACTGTGTCGTTTTTAACTATTCAGCTGCCATGTGAATTGAAGAACTGAAAGTCTTGGGTTTTAACAGTGAAGAGGATCAGACTGAGAAATGTTAATGGGTTTGGTGGGCATCAGGAATACAAAATAGCTCCTGCATGGTCCTCTTGTACCCACCTAACTACAATTATTCCTTATGAAATAAGTTATATGCACTCCCAGACCGTGTATCCCACTCTGCACTTCTCCAGTCTTGCTTTGATTAGGAAAGCACTGCACCAAAAAAAAAAAAAAAAAAAAAAAAAGCAGCCACATAGCGGATTCCTGATCCTTCCATGTAAAGGGGGAGGAAGGAGAGAGGGAAAGGAAGAAAAGGGGGGGGGGGGTAGACAAAAATCCTACAAGGGATCTGTTCAGTATTTCCTGCATGGCAGAGCTGGAGCATGGCTCCTGGAAGTCACCTCTAAGGCACTTTCAGCACATAGACAGGAGATTAAGCTGCAACAAATGCACATCTCTGCCACACAATACTGGCACGGTTATAGGCTGCCAGTTACAGACTGGGCAATCAGTACAAGCTGCAATATAAGGGGCATTAAAAGGGAACATTGGTATAATGTGAGTGTATGGAAAACTCATACATAGAGGGGGGACACAATATGGGGGGTGGGCATTGTACTTAAATGAATGTTACATATTAGGGAGACAGAAGAGGGCTGCCGGGAAAAGTAGGCATTTCATGGGCACCGGATGCTTGACACATGAGATGCATCCCCAATTGTTAGGAGCGCAGCCCATCGGTTCTGGACATGGAGTAACAGAGAACCCTGCATAGGAGGTTGAGACTACAATAAACAATTTTATTTACACTCTTGTATTTAGAGTAAAACAGATACATTCGGTTGCAACATCAAATCACTGGATTTTGTTGCAAAATAAACGGTGGGAACAAAACAAATTAAAAAAAATAAAAATGGACAATGGCATAAGAAATATAAAGAATATCTGTGGTGTAGATCATGGGGGAGTCCAAAGGAATCGGAGCATGGGATACATAAGAAGTGGGCACTAAAACCCCCAAAATAAAGTCATAAAAAAGGGAGCAAAGGGCAGCAGGGGGCCCAGGGAAAGGGGGGCAAAGGGCAGCAGATGATTGCATGGCGCCAGTAAGCCCCTGGAGGAGCACACACAACAAATGAAGGCTTCCCATATAGCCAGAAGCCGGCCACTTACCGGGGTAACACAGGACATAGTGCAGCACAGACGTGGAGATTTTCAGGAACAAGATCCACCAGCACGGCTGCAGTAGTCTCCGCATGACAACATGCACATTGAGAACAGGGGCAACTTGTTGACGGATTCTCCTCCAACCAAAAAAAGTAGTAGTAGAGGCAGGGAGGGGGCTCTGGATACGGGTGTCTGATTACTAGGAGGGCTCTGGGAAGTTGGAGAGCCGGGGAGAGCTCTGGATCTCATGCATGCAGCGATCTCCAGCAAGTCCCAAGCTTTGGGGTTCGAAGGGGGTCTCCTCTAGTCCAGGATCCTATTTGGTAGGGGATCTCTATTATTCCACGTTCCTGGGGTCTTTATTCCAGGCTGGGATCCGCTTCTCCTGGCTGATCACACCGGGTCTGGCCGCTTTCCATTCTCCCATACAGGAAGTAACATGTGAGCTGCTCCAGCCGGAGACTTTAAAGCTCAGAGGGAGAGGGAGCTCGGGAGCGCGCACTGACACTGGGCGTCTAGCACAAGCGCGCCGCCGTTGCTCTTAAAGGCGCAGCGCTGCAATTTCCTCTTCTCTCGTCAAGGAGCAGCAACAGAAGACACCCTGTGATGCTTCTTTCTTCTTCACTATCGTTATAAAGCTTTTACAGATAGCAGCCTGACACCCACACCATCTGTCAACCAACCCCAGATCTGGGGGTGCAACATTAAGCAATGACATACTTCACATATGGTGTGATTTTATTGCAATGTATCAATTTTGGCAAAGAATACAGAAGCCTGGATGTAATTTCTGCGTATTATGTATGTATGTATGTATGTGTGTATGTATGTGTATATGCATGTATGTATATATGTGTATATGTATATATGTGTATATGTATGTATGTGTATATGTATGTATGTATGTATGTATGTATGTATGTATGTATGTGTTTATGTATGTATGTATGTATGTGTTTATGTATGTATGTGTATATTTATGTATGTGTGTATGTATGAGTATATTTATGTATATTTATGTATGTGTATATGTATATATAAATATTTACATTTTGCATAGAGTCAGAAGGTAAGTGATGGAGAAGAACATGGGGAGATCTGGGGGTGCAGGGTTCTATGACTGGTTGGTGTCTGTGAATGGATCACTGTCATCTCCCCAGACACAGAGCTCATCTCACCACCTTCTCCATAAGATAAGAAGCAGAGCTCATCAGAGCCTCTCACTGTCCCCTGTCACATGCATCTCCCTCCTCTGCTGCTTCTCTCATCTATTTCTGCTATGTATAATATCAATTCTTTGCTTCTCCCTTCCAGATCCTCTACTTGTCTTATCTATCTCTGCAATGTTCTGTATGTAGTGGCTGCTCTTTCCCTCTGTCCCCGCATCTCTCATCTATCTTCTCTTATAATCTGCCTCTACTCTGTTCATCACCTCTCTGCTGCTCCATTCACCTCTGCTCTGGTTCTGCTATGTGTTATATCCACCACATTTACTATATGTATTTTCTCTGCACTTCATGCATCTGCTCCATATTATATATTTTCCTCTATTCTCTTCCCTTTCCACCCACATGCAGTTCCTCTATATACAATTGTAGTAGAGCTGAATTTGTCGTTAAACTCTGCAATGTTTGTGCATTCTGATAACTGATCTCAAGATAATGCTGTGGGTTTATCTGCAGTTCTATGTATAACCATAGATAGCATATTTAACAAAAACTCAGCACTGCTACATCTGCCAAGCCCAGCTCTGTTATATCTGACAAGCTCAGCTCTGTCATATCTGACTAGCGTAGCACAGCTACATCTGCCAAGCTCAGTACTGAAATATCGGAGAAGCCCAGCTCTGCTATATCAGAGAAGCCCAGCTCTGCTATATCAGAGAAGCCCAGCTCTGCTATATCAGAGAAGCCCAGCTCTGCTATATCGTACAAGCTCAGCTCTGCTATATCAGACAAGCTCAGCTCTGGTACATCTGATAAACTCAGCAATGCTATATCAGACAAACGCAACGTTGCTATATCGGACAAGCTCAACTCTGCTATATCTGACTAGCTTAGCTCTGCTATATCTGACCTGCTTAGCTCTGCTACATCTGACAAACTCAGAAATGCTATATCGGAGAAGCTCAGCTCTGCTATATCGGACAAGCTTATCTCTGCTACATCTGACAAGCTCATATCTGCTACATCTAATAAACCCAAGTCTGCTACATGTGACACACCTCGCTTCATTGGTTTTCTACACCCATTCCATGAATGCTTTCTTTAAACCTTCATTTATTTCCTTATTTGTCTTGTATTTTCTGTCTTTTGCACCCAGTGACTTTTCCCCCGGCTCATAGCTGCTTGTTTTGTGCTTTCTTCCCCCAGATTTTCCACATTCACTTCTCATCCTTCCCTTTTCCTTCTGATCTTAGATTCTTTCTTCACATTTCTTTATTTCTTCTGATACTCCCTCCTATTTCATTATTACCTGCTGCCCACCTCCGTCATATCACATCTTCTTTACCCCCCTGTGAATTTCTCACTCTCATCATCATCATCTATGACCATTCTTTTTCAGTCCCCACCAAGACGGACAGTTATGATGGATGCTCAACTCTACTGTAACTGCAATCTTATATCATGCACTTTACATTCACAATACCATTCTTCCTACCACAAAATATATAGCCGTTATTTATTTTTATGATAGGGGACACTTATTTTATGGAATGATTTAAATATATTTAATCCAAATATATATAAAATCCATTAAAGATTTTTTCCATCCATCCACCCATATTCTATGTATAACCACGGATAGACAATCTTGAGCGGAGCATGCTGCTCACTGAGCAAGCAGTTAGTGGGGTAGACCTGGAGGGTGAAGAGATGGGTCAGCAGGACCAGGCAAGCAGCTGGGTTAATGCAATTAGGGGCAGTAGAAAAGGGTCCAAGAAAAGGAAGGCCAATCCTGTTTCTGTTATTCCAAGCAAAATTGCCAATTTGGGTTATGATGCGAGGGTGTCGGTCTCAGAAATGGCAGCCCTAGTGGATACTGATCTCCCTAACAGCCGGGAGAACAGCCCAGCTAGTAGTCAGTGGGATGGAAATGCAGGTAAGGCAAGACAATTAGTAGTTGTAGGGGATTCTATAATAAGGAAGACGGATAGAATAATTTGTCGCCAAGACCGCCTCAACCGAATGGTTTGCTGTCTCCCTGGTACCAGGGTTCGACATGTTGTGGAACGGGTGGAAATTACTGGGAGGGGCTGGTGATGATCCAGCTGTCGTGGTCCATGTGGGAACCAACGACAGAATAAATGGTAGGTGGAGGAGTTTGTTTTCATATTCAAAATTTTTATTGGTTTTAATACAAACCGGTACAAACACAGTTGGTGAAAATGTCTCCCCATAATAGAAAGAAGATGACAAATGAGGGCACAGGCCAAACATGAGGGTAAACATTACAACCTATAAAAAGCGCATAAAATACTACAGCAGTCTGAGGAAGCATAATAGAAAGGAGCATTGCTTAAGAAAGAAAATAAAAATACAGCAATTCAGCTTCCTATACATCCTAAAATGCAATGGCAATAGTGGGTGAGCGCGATCACAGGAAGCAAATGACCACTTAAAACAGACACAAGAAGGGAAGGAAGAGATAGAATGGGAAACAAACAAGGGCAAAGGAGAGACAAGGAGGGGGGGGGGGGAGGTTCATGGTGAACCTGTAGTCCAGTTCCGGATTATCATGGGTAAATAAGAAGCAGCTATGCACCTTGCAGAGAAATGATTGGAGCAAGCAAACCCCCACACACCTGTATGTAGTCCCCGCTAAAAAGAAGTCTCATGGGAGAGAATATGCATTGTGTCTCAAGTCACCGCATTACGGTAGGTGGAAGAAGAGAGGAACATAAGCCATTGAGACCAAGTGTCCTTGTATCTTGTAGGAGCAGCCGCAGAATGAGCTAGAAGGTGCTCCATTCGCTGTAGTAAGGCAACCTCCCGGAACCACTCATCCAACAGTGGAGGAACTGCCGTTCCCCACCTGCGGGGGATAACTGATTTCGCAGCTTGGAGGAGGTGTCTAAGTAGGGAGCGTTTGTAAATGGGTAGTGGAATAGGGAACATGAATAAAAGGGCCGCCTCGGGAGAGCTAGGGACCGAGACCCCAGTAACTTCTAATATAATTTGGAGAACCGCCTCCCAGATACTCCGCAAGGAGGGACAACTCCACCAAATATGACATGTTTCCCCCTGTCGCCCCACAGCGCCAACACGTGTCAGGTACGTGGCTATCGAGGCTTTCTGGGAGAAGGAAAAACATTGTCTCCATTGTGCGTCAGAGAATGTTGTGTTCAAATCTGTCTCCCTAGCCTTGCAGAAGGATGGGAGATGAGGGGATCGCTGGGAGAGGAGTAGTTTATAGAGTGTGGAAATGGCGTTTGTAGGGGACATGGTGGAAACACATAAGCGCTCGAAGTTAATAACACTATAGAAATGTTTTAACCGGGAGTATTCAAATATGTGACGTGGTGAAGGTGTATCAGCTGGGCAGATAGTGGCTAATGGGAGTAGAGAGGAATCAGATAGGACCCGAGTGGACCATGTTCCAAAACTGGACAGCTCGGACATCATCGAGAGAAGAGATATATGCGGGTTCGTGAGATAAACCAATAGGTCATCAGCAAATGCAGAGCACTTATATTCTGTCCCGCTTATGAGAATACCCTTAATATCCGTGCTGTTCCACATGAAGGCCATGAAATGCTCCATAACGAGGACATATAACAATGGGTATAAAAGGGCAGCTCTGCCTGGTACCATTATGAATAGCAAATGGCGCAGAGAGGGAGACGTTTATTTTTAATTGGGCGGATGGGGAATGATAAAGGGCCATGATTTTACCCATAAAGGAAGGTCCGAGTCCTATATGTTGAAGAGTTTGGTGAAGGGCGGGCCAGAATATCCTGTCAAACGCATTTTCGGCATCTAGAGACAGGAATATGAGGGGGATGTGGTGAGTCTGGGCATGATGGATAATATCTAAGATTTTAAGGGTATTATAGTGCGCCTTCCGGCCAGGCACAAATCCCACCTGATCTGGATGGACTAAGTTAGGGAGATGTTTATTCAATCTGTTTCTCTAACAATTTGGCATACATTTTTAGGTCGACGTTGAGTAAGGAGATGGGGCGATAACTGGAGCAGAGCTGAGGATATTTTCCCGATTTAGGGATGACCGTAACATGGGCCAAGGTGGAGCCAGTGGAGAACAAGACTTCAGGGGAGATAGAATTAAAGGTTTGGAGCAGAAGTGGTGCCAAACAGTCAGTACATTTTTTGTAAAATTTGACAGTGTACTCATCCGGTCCGGGAGTCTTTCCCCCCGGGAGGTCCTTGATAACTGCAAGGATCTCCGGCGAGGTAAAATCTGCATCCATCTCCTCAGCCATCTCACTAGACAAAGGCGTGAAAGGAAAGGGGAGAGAGGCCCGGTCCGGGGAGGAAGAGGCAGTGAAGGGCCTAAGGTTATAGGGGGTCAGAATAAAATTGGTGAAAGCAGATCGCAATCTCGGGGGTTGTATGGACCACATGGCCAGAGGAAGATTTAATATTTGGTATATAGGATTAGGCCAACTGAGCCTTTAACGCTCTGGATAATGCGTCCGCTTTTATTACCAAATTCATAAAACTTTCCCCGACAAACTTGGAGGGCTCGCTTTTGAGCCAAGTCTAACAGACGCCAGGCGTCTTGTCGGGCACTCTGTAACTCCTGTAAGAGCGAAAGAGAAAACACACGCTTGTGAGCCAGTTCCAGGGAGCTAATTTTTTGGAGAGCAAGTTTCAGGGAATGGGCCCTTTCTCTTTTAAGGGGTGCTCCATGTTTTATGAGGACACCTCGGAGCACACATTTAAAGGCCTCCCACTGCATCATAGGAGATGTGGAATCATGGGCGTGATCAGATGTGAAGTGCTCAACTGTTTGCAGCAGTTCAGCACTACAGGCCCCATAAAGAAGTAGGGACTCATTAAAGAGACTCTGTTACCACATTATAAGTGCCCTATCTCCTACATAAGGAGATCGGCGCTGTAATGTAGGTGACAGCAGTGCTTTCTATTTAGAAAAACAAGCTATTTTTACCACGTTAGGAGCGATTTTAGCTTTATGCTAATGACTTTCTTAATGCCCAACTGGGTGTGTTTTGACTTTAGACCAAGTGGGCGTTGTACAGAGGAGCGTGTGACGCTGACCAATCAGCGTCATGCACTTCTCTCCATTCATTTAGTCATAGTCACTTTGTGCTGTCTTATACTGACACATTAACGATACTGAAGTGTTTAGACAGTGAATAGACATTTCTTCCAGCCAGGACGGGATGTCTATTCACAATCCCGACACTTCAGTAACGTTTCTGTGGTACTTACTAGCTTCAGAGTCGGGGACAACATTGACGACCTGATGAGTGAGGGATTTATGAAGAGCTATGGCAAATGCACACGATCTGGAAAGTGAATTGTTACTAAAATGCCAGTGCGTGTAAAAATGTACTGAATTGGCTGAATGTAGATATGGTCCAAGCTAAGTAAAATCACCCCATGCCCAAACAACCCCTTTAAGATTCTGTTCAGATCTAACTTTATTCAGGAAGTACAGCTGATTTTATACCATTATTTATTTCTGTTAATCTTATAGCGCCAACATATTCTTCAGTGCTGTACAGAAGTTCTCCTCATTTATTTTTCCCAGTGGATCTGTATGTTATTTTTTTTGGAGAGTAGGAGTAAACCAGTGCACCCAGAAAAAACGCATGCAAACACAGGGAAAACATACAAACTCCATACAGATGCTGTTTTTGGTTGGATTTGAACCCAGAACTCCAGTGCTGCAGAGCAAAAGTGCTAACCACTGAGCCACCCTGCTGCCGAAATGCCATAGACATAGAAATACATTAAAACACAATCACAGTAGAGGTACACACCCCCTTAGAAACCTTGATCAACCAATAATAATTAAGCAGTACAATTTTAAATGACATCAGCTCATGATTAAAAGCCAGTATATGATCTGTTGTGGTCACGGCATGCACCATAATTGTTGTGTGCCGTCTATTTTCCATTGCCAAGTCGGACATAAAATAAAAAAATAATACTCACCTCACCAGTATTTTTCTCTATTCCAGGTCACCTCCGCATACTTCAGCTCATGCAAGTTCCTGATGACGAGCAGCGACAGGGCCTTACATGTGAAGCAGTACTCAAAGTCATCAGTGCTGCGAGACATTCAATGTCCTGACTCTACCCTGCGTCAGTACGGTGTATGAGCCGCGTCATACTTAGGGGACCCAGCGTGTAGAAGAGAAGCAGGCAGGTGAGCATCTTTTTTTTCCCATTTATTTATTTATTTAATTGTCCAAAGAGGGGGTAGTCCAATAGGGGGTACAACATCCGGAGCCTGTCAGGGGCCTCTACCATGCTACACCCCATATAGTGAAATAGCTGGCGTAGATTTCCATTAGAAATAGCTGGCGTAGATTTGACTCCAGTTTCTAGTGTAAATTATAAATTTGTCTGGCCGTAGGGGACCCACCCCCTCTTGTGTAGCCATGCCCGCTTTTCACAAAGGTCAGAGGCGTAGCTATGGGGGTGCAGCTGGGGCATGTGCCCCATTAGCAACTAAGAGGGAAGGTGGGGGGGCACCAGGGCCGCACCGTCTCTGGAGGGGGCGGCGCCCCTGAAACCAGTCGCAGCCACCCCCTCCTACACTATGGGCAATGAATGGCCGAGTACGTTCCATGTCCGGCCATTCAGCGCCTTTCAACGACTCAAGCGGCACGATCACTTCTTTGCACCACTTGCGTCGTTGAAAGGCATGATTGACAGGGCAAGTCATAGTGCCCTGCCAATCAGCGCCTTTCATAGACGCAAGCGGCGCGATGGCTTGTGTCTATGAAAGGCACTGATTGGCAGGGCAGAATGACTTGCCCTGTCAATTAGTGCCTTTCAATGACGCAAGCGTCGCAATGATGTCATTGTGCCGCTTGCGTCGTTCAACCTCAGCAGAACTGCTCAGAAGAGAGCAGGTCTGCATTGGCACCAGACGGCGTGGGAATGGGATTAAGGTGAGTATGTAAAGTTTTTTAGTTTTTTTTATCCTCATAAAAACATGAGTGACATTATCTACAGGGGAAACTCTATCTGCAGGGGGGTATATACAGTGAGGGGCTATATGTGTAGCACTATAGGGGAGCTATATGTGAGCTACTATATACAGGGGGCTATATACAGGGGTGGGCTATATGTGGAGCACTATAGGAGGAGTTATATGTGAGGCACTATATACAGGTGTGGGCTATATGTGGAGCACTATTTATGTGGGGAGATATATGTAGGGCACTATCTACAGGGCTGGGCTATATGTTGGACGCTATATACAGGGGTGGGCTAAATATACAGGGGTTCTATATACAGGGGTTTGCTATATATGGAGCACTATAGGGGGAGCTTTATGTGAGGCACTATATACAGGGGTGGGCTATATGTGGAGCACTACTTATAGGGGGAGATATATGTAGGGCACTATCTACAGGGATGGGCTATATGTTGGACACTATATACAGTGATTAGCTATATGTGGAACTCTATCTACAGGGGGCTACATCTGGGCACTATTTTTATAGGGGTCTATATGTGGGGCACTATAAACAGGGGGGCTATATGTAGGGCACTATATACAGGTAGCTCTATGGGGGCACTATCTACAGGTGGCACAGTGTCTGTGTGTGGGACACAGTGTATGGTGCTATTATAATTAGAGGTGCAGTGTATGGCGCTATTATATTTAGGGGCACAGTTCCTGGCATCATGAGAACTTTATCTTCATTTATAGGTGCAGAAATGTTTGAAAAGGGAGAAGCTGAATACATCTGAGTTGCAAACTGCAGAAATTGGCTGTGGCTTGGAGAAGTCAAGGTCTGGACCGGATGGAGAAGAAAAGAGAAAAAGAACAACTGTCGTCAACTGTGAGTCACTTAATGTAAATGTTTATTCTTCTTCTATTCATCACTGTAGTCACTGTATGATCTTTAGCGGGATGATGGGTGGTAGGATTTTTTTGTGAAACAGCATCTCCCAGCATATCCTTACCATTGTTTGAGCCATGCTGGTAGCTGTATACAGTTTAGTGCAAACCTATACAGCAGGGGTTGCACTAAATTGAGCTGTATTTGTGCTTGTGTTGTATTTATGTACTGAGCTTTTGTAATGTCCGTGGCTGCGGGCTGTCAGCTCCGTTCTCCCCCTAACAGCCGCAGCCACGAGTCGGCAAGCGCTGGCCCCAGCCTCCTCCTCAGGAGAAGCCAGCACTCGCGTCTACTCATCACTGCTGGATCCCGTAGGGTCAGCGCGCACACCGGTCCTTGCTCATGAACCTTGACCCGTGAGTACTCTGGACTATAAGAGGTGTCCAGCCCCCTAGTTCTATGCCTGAGCTTTGTTGTGTATTCCTAGTCTGTCTTGCATATGGCATATTTGGTTCTGGTGTTGTGTATATATGTACTGATCTTGGTTCTGGCACTGTATGTATGTAATGAGCTTGGTTCTGGCATTGTATATATGTACTGAGCTTTGTTCCGGTACTGTATATATGTATTGAGATTTGTTCTGGTGCTGTATATATGTACTGATTTTTGTTCTGATGCTGTATATATGCACTGAGCTCTGTTCTGGTGCTGTATATATGTACTGAGCGTGGTTCTTGTGCTGTATATATGTAATGAGCTTGGTTCTGTTGTTGTATATATGTAATGAGCTTGGTCCTGGTACTGTATATATCTAATCAGCTTGGTTCTGGTGTTGTATATAGAACTATATTGCTTGTAAAATGTACAAATGTATTTATGCTCAAGTTACATAAAAAACAATGTGGAATAAAAATGACACCTCACTGATTGGTAGAGAAAACAAACCATGGTGAGGGGGAAGGAGATGTCAGGAATGAGGTTGGGGGGGGGGGGTTTGGTTGCCAAGCGGAATCTTTGCTCCGGTCGCTGGAGAACCTAGCTACGTCTCTGACAAAGGTGACAAAAGTGGCATAAAAAGGCCCAAAGTTTTTTGCCTTATTCGTGACTTTTCTATGGCAGAAAACTGGTGCAGAAAACTAGCGCAGGCACGTCCTGGCACGGCTGGAGGCCATGTCTGTTGACTCTTCCATCGCTCCGGTGAAGGACCTGCGAGAGGAAGTCCCGTCACAGAGTGATCTCGCGAGATCACACTGTGCTGTGAAACAAGCTGGACATGAATGAAGAGAAGTGTATGACACTGATTAGTCAACGTCATACACTTTTCTTTACAACACCCACTTGGTAAAAAGTAAAAAAAAAAAAATGCCCAGTTGGGCGTTAAGGACAAGTTAGCATAAAACTAAAAATTATCATAACTTGGTCAAAAATAAACGTATTTAAAAAAAACAAAACAACAATTGTTGTTATCTACATTTAAGCGCCTATTAGATTAGGTAGGATATAGGGCAGTTATAAACTGGTGACAAAGCCTCTTTAAGTTAGCTAAAGCCAAGCACATACAGTATGTCTTCTTTCAATAGTCAGCAGATAGTTAAAAACATGTGTTGAGCTAAACAAGATAGCATAAACTAAAAAGCAGAATAACAACAACAGTTAAAAACTGGATTATCCGGGGACCAAAAATTGCTTGGAATTTATATTATTATGTGAAAAGAAGTCACTTATTAATGTACTTTCATTTATAATTCTGTACTCAATCGTGCAGTTCAAACCTGGTGAATTGGTGTCACAAGTCCTGTAGTCAGGAGTTCCCTATCACTGGGGTACCCGAGTAGAGCATCAGCTGATTCTCTGCTCTGGTACTCCAAACACAGGGAACTCCTAATATCACTGGCCATATATGGACAGTGACGTCAGGAGCAGTGCTGGAGTCCCGGGCAGAGCACTAGCTGATGTGCCAGCCCCTTGCAGTCATGTGCTTGATAACACGCCGACACAAACAGCACAAGAAGCAAGCCCTTAGTTATGTGGGGCTGTGTCGGCGCGTCATCAATATTAGGAAAACGACAGGACTTCTGGCACCACTTCACCGGGTTTAAACTGCACGATTCAGTACAGAATTAGAAATGACAGTACATTAGTAAGTGACTTCTTTTCACATGAAAATATAAATCCAAAGAAATTTTTTGTCCCGAGATGAACCTTTTAATTTAGTTATTAGAAATTCATGCAAAATGGACTAAGTGACTGTACTAAATTTCTCCTACAGAATCTACTCTTTGACAAACCATTGAAGTCACATAAACAGTTTATATACTGAGATATTTAATAACGAGCTATATAAACGCTGATTTTTTTTTTACCTTCTTTGGCAGCTCAGTAGAGAGACAAGAAGATTTTTTTCATTATTAGCTTTAGATAACCATACACATAAAATAATTCAGCCGACAACTATACTCTTAGAATTCCCATAAATATACACATTTTATTCAGCTGATCATGCAAGTCATTATAGGAGTGCTATAAGCAGCTGCCTTGCAACTCTTGTGCTGCTTATCTCGTGAGAAAACAGAGGATCGGACATGTTTGACCCTTGCTGACCCCATACACAGCAGATTATTGGAGGTTAATGTTAAAATTGGCCATAATTCACGTGTATGGTCAGCATATGTATTCCATCAATCCTCATTTCATGACTGTTACAACAATATCCATATGATTGACACATAACTGTGTAGCAGATTTTCCCCATTCAATAGAGCCAATCCACCCTGGATATCCGCTGCCTTTTCCACATGAATTTGTTAAGTAGTGGCATGTCACTTCTTTCTTTTTCCACCACATCGAACAGTGCGACGTTTGAACAATGACTCGGATTTCCAATTGAATCAATAGGACACAGGTTTCATGCTGATATCCACGTGAATAAAACTCTGTGTGAACATGGCCTTAGACAGTCCCTTTGAAAAACAGATGTAATATGATTGCAATACTAATGAAATACTGATGCAATACGAATCACATAAGGATGCATCCATATTTTAAACACTCTCCATAGACTTCAATGGGCATTTTCCATCTGCAAAATAAGTAATGCATGCTATGTTTTTAAGAAACGTGCATATTTTATACACCCATGTGAATAGTCTCATAGATTAATATTAGATCTGTATTACGGACAGAAAAAAAACAGATGGAATACTAATAGAAAATACGTTCAGGTGAGAGCAGCCTCATATCTAGTCATTTCTGCCCTGACTTGCCATTGCAGTGATCAATGTGGTATATACATTATTAGCGACCTTCCTACTTCATTACTATCTACTGTGCAGACCGTGTCTTCTGTGTGGCTAATAGACCAGAAGGAGATTTCATCCCTAAATATATTTGTTAGGGCCGTGTTTAAATAATACGGTAATCTTGGAAATGTGTTGTGCTGGAAGTGGCAGCCCGCCTTATCTGTAATGAGTTTTCCCTTACTTTAGTCTGACAGATTTTATCTACCATTAGTTATAAACATTGTGCTTTGCTTTTTCTTAGCATCTGACCAGTTAAGGTGGAGACTCTTTGATGAAGTATGTTAGCAAATCAAGATCATTTACTTTCGGTCGTGTACAATTTCAAAGCTTTATCCAAATCTTATCCGCTCCTATTGTGACATAATCATATATTTGCTATGTATCGTTAAACAAAGTAGGTATTGTTGCAGTTCCGTACCTACCTGCCAAGTATTTCAGCCATATCGGTCCAAGCCGCGCATTCCAAGAGTTAACCCCATGACTGCTCCTTCAGGCCAGCCACAGGATTACGTCAGGACTCAGGAGGTTGTAAAAGCAGTTGTGTGGGCAACAGTACTTATAGAGGATTTGTCACCTCTTCTGACATGTCTGTTTTGGTAATTAATTGTATTTCCCATGAAATAACAATTCTGGAGCATCTTTTATTAGAACTCTGCGTTGTGCCGTTCCTCTGTTATTCATTTTAGAATTTATGAATAAATTGACAACTGGGGGTTAAATGACAACTGGGGGTTATCAGTTAGGGGTGTGACCCTACACAGACTGACACTGTCCAATCAGTGCTGACAGAGTGAGACTGTGTAGGGACACGCCCCGTTGACAAGAGAAATGGTAACACCCAATTGTCAATTTATTCATACATTTCTAGGAGGAATAACAGAGTAACGGCACAACACAGAGTTCTAAGAAGATATGTTCCGGAATTGTTATTATATGGGGAACACAGGTATTTACTAAAATAGAGATGACAGATCTTCTTTTACAATAGGATTAGTGCAACAATGTCTTCTAAACGACAACCATAGGCCTTATTCACACGCCTGTGTTCGCTCCATGAGAAATGGACCGTATGTCGGCCACATTAGTCTCGGTGTTAAAAACAATGTTTAATTTCACTCAAATTGAAAAAATATTTATTACCATATGCGTGCAAAATTGTAAAATGAATGTATGTGGCAGCGTGTTGCTGGTTACAATTATTGAACTGCATTATCGTGCATTATCGGAGTTCTTCTTTTTACTAGAGCTTTTTTACCAAGCACAGGCTGTTCACATGAGCGTTGTCTTTCCGTTCCGGGGTTCCGTCGGAGGTTTCCATCGGGTGAACCCCACAACGGAAAGTCAAACTGAAACCACAGCTTCCGTTTCCGCCACCATTGATATCAATGGTGACGGAAACATTGCTAATGGTTTCCATTCCTCACCATTCCGTCAGGTTTCCGTTTTTCTGACGGAATCAATAGTTCAGTCGACTGCGTTATTGATTCCGTCGGAAAAACGGAGAGCAAATACAGAGGGTTCACCACAAGGTGCAAGCCATTAATCAGCCTCAAAAATAGAAAAACCAGATTAGACTTTGCCAAACAACATCTAAAGAATCCAGCCCAGTTCTGGAACAGCAAGATCAACCTGTACCAGAATGATGGGAGGAAGAAAGTATGGAGAAGACTTGGAACAGCTCATGATCCAAAGCCACCACATCCTCTGTAAAACATGGTGGGGGCAGTGTGATGGCATGGTGGGGGCAGTGTGATGGCATGGTGGGGGCAGTGTGATGGCATGGTGGGGGCAGTGTGATGGCATGGTGGGGGCAGTGTGATGGCATGGTGGGGGTAGTGTGATGGCATGGTGGAGGCAGTGTGATGGCATGGGCATGCATGGCTGCCAAAGGCACTAGGTCATTAGTGTTTATTGATGATGTGACTGAAGACAGAAGCAGCCGGATGAATTCTGAAAGTGTTCAGGGATTTACTTTCTGCTCAGATTCAACCACATGCAGCAAGGTTGATCGGACGTCGCTTCACAGGACAGATGGACAATGACCCAAAACATATTGCGAAAGCAACCCAGGAGTTTTCTAAGGCAAAGAAGTGGAATATTCTGCAATGGCCAAGTCACTCGCTAGATCTCAACCCGATCAAGCTGCATTTCACTTGCTTAAAGAGGCTCTGTCACCAGATTTTGCAACCCCTATCTCCTATTGCAGCAGATCGGCGCTGCAAAGTAGATAAGAGTAACGTTTTTTTTTTAAAAAACGAGCATTTTTGGCCAAGTTATGGCCATTTTTATATTTATGTAAATGAGGCTTTCTAAAGTACAACTGGGCGTGTTTACAGTAAAAGTACAACTGGGCGTGTATTATGTGTGTTACATCGGGGCGTTTTTACTTCTTTTACTAGCTGGGCGTTCTGACGAGAAGTATCATCCACTTGTCTTCACAACGCCCAGCTTCTGGCAGTGCAGACACAGCGTGTTCTCGAGAGATCACGCTGTGTCGTCACTCACTTCCTGCCCCAGGTCCTGCATCGTGTCGGACGAGCGAGGACACATCGGCACCAGAGGCTACAGTTGATTCTGCAGCAGCATCAGCGTTTGCAGGTAAGTCGCTACATCGACTTACCTGCAAACGCCGATGCTGCTGCAGAATCAACTGTAGCCTCTGGTGCCAATGTGTCCTCGCTCGTCCGACACGATGCAGGACCTGGGGCAGGAAGTGAGTGATGTCACAGCGTGATCTCTCGAGAACACGCTGTGTCTCTGAACTGCCAGAAGCTGGGCGTTAACGAACAGAAGTGGATGATGCTGATTCGTCAGCATCATACACTCCCATTCCCAACGCCCAGCTAGTAAAAGAATTAAAAACGCCCCGATGTACGCACATAATACACGCCCAGTTGTACTTTTACTTTTAAACACACCCACTTGGACTTTTACAAGCCTTATTTGCATAAATACAAAAATGGTCATAATTTGGCCAAAAATGCTCGTTTTTTAAAAATAAAAATGTTACTCTTATCTACATTGCAGCGCCGATCTGCTGCAATAGCAGATAGGGGTTGCAAAATCTGGTGACAGAGCCTCTTTAAGACAAAACTTAAGGCAGAAAGACCCACAAACAAGCAACAACTGAAGACAGCCGTAGTAAAGGCCGGGCAAAGCCTCACAAGGGAGGAAACCCAGCGTGTTGTGATGTCCATGGGTTCCAGACTTCAGGCAGTCATTGCCGGCAAAGGATTCTCTACAAGGTATTAAAAAAAACCATTTTATTTATGGTAATGTTATTTTGTCCAATTACTGTTGAGCCCCTGAAATGAGGCGGCTGTGTAGAAAAATGGTCGCAATTCCTAAACGTTTCACAGGATATTTTTGTTCAATCCCTTAAATTAAACCTGAAAGTTTACACTTCAATTGCATCTCAGTTGTTTCATCTCAAATCCAATGTGGTGGCAGCAGAGCCCAAATCATGAAGATTGTGCCACTGTCCAAATAATTCTGGACATAACTGTTTATAGTTATCAACAGAATGGATTAAAAGTTGTTACTATTATAGGAAAATACAATTTACATGGAAATATCTGAGGAGACATCTTCGCTGCTTCATTGTTCTTTGTACTGCAGTTAGTGAAGAAACCATTTGGAGATGGCACGAGAAGATAAATGGTGACAACAGGTATATAAAACCTGATTTATTGATTCTTTGTTGGTCCATTAATTCCGTTGAAGGACACGTACTGGTAATTTTGAGACATTAAATAGCTGATAACAGAGAATATAAGAATGGGGGAGATTTATTGTGGCTGGCGTTTTATATGCCAGCCTTAATAAACAATTTGTTGCAGTCAGAGGCAACAGATTTTTTAATAGGCGAACGCCTCTCAATAAATGTGACGCATCTTTCAGCTGGCCGTACGCCTCCAATAGTGGCGCAACGAACGTTTAGCGTTTTTTGTTTTTTTTTGCAATGGTAGTCAATAGGTGACATATGCAACCATATGACATACAATTGCATACATCTGGCCTATGCATTCAGTACATACATCGGTAGATGTTTTCGCAATATGCGCCAAACAAGTACTGCAAACGCAGTGTGAACAGAGGGTAAGCTTTAAAAGTTGGAGTGCTCATGTAAATTCCTCCTTTTCCAGTAAGGACGCAGACCACGCTGCACCCCCTCCCTTTTTTAAGAAGTGGCGGTTTGTTATTATTGTATTATTGTTAATATTGGGAGGATGTGTTTGTTCAGTCTGGGTTCATGTGTATTTTTCTGGTCTCTTAGGCTATGTTCACACGGGGTATTTTGCCGAGTTTTTTGACGCGGAAACCGCGTCGCAAAACTCGGCAGAAACGGCCCGAGAACGCCTCCCATTGATTTCAATGGGAGGCGTCGGCGTCTTTTTCCCGCGAGCAGTAAAACTGCCTCGCGGGAAAAAGAAGCGACATGCCCTATCTTCGGGCACTTCCGCCTCTGACCTCCCATTGACTTCAATGGGAGGCAGGAGCTGTTTTATGCCCGCGGCGCTCAATGGCCGCGGGCGGAAAACGGCGCGATAATTGCCGCGAAAATCGGCGTGCAGGGAGAGGAATATCTGCCTCAAAGTTCCAAACGGAATTTTGAGGCAGATATTCCTCCCCCAAAATACTCCGTGTGAACATAGCCTTATAAGGCTATGTTCACACGGGGTCTTTTGCCGAGTTTTTTGACGCGGAAACCGCGTCGCAAAACTCGGCAGAAACGGCCCGAGAACGCCTCCCATTGATTTCAATGGGAGGCGTCGGCGTCTTTTTCCCGCGAGCAGTAAAACTGCCTCGCGGGAAAAAGAAGCGACATGCCCTATCTTCGGGCGCTTCCGCCTCCGACCTCCCATTGACTTCAATGGGAGGCAGGAGAAAGCGTGTTTTATGCCCGCGGCGCTCAATGGCCGCGGGCGAAAAACGGCGAGATAATTGCTGTTCACACGGAGTATTTTGGGGGAGGAATATCTGCCTCAAAATTCCGTTTGGAACTTTGAGGCAGATATTCCTCCCCCAAAATACTCCGTGTGAACATAGCCTAACCCTGTTTTATGGTTTCTAAATATTTTTCACATTTTATTGCAACACGCAATAAATTACTGCAGCCTTTTCAGTCATCTTGTGTCTGTGTCTTATTTATTGGAGTTGACACCTATGTTCCCATGGACTTCATTTATTAAAGCTATCTAACAGAGAAACTGTCCTTGTTGCACATGGCAACCAATCACAGAGCAGCTTTAATTTTTTCAAAGCAGTTTAAGAAATGAAAGCTGAGCTCTGATTGGTTGCTATGGGCAGTTTTTCTGTCTGTCTCTCTTTATACTGTCTATAGGCACAAATTGAGACTGGGGGAGATATGCTAAGGCTGGTGTGTCAAACGCCAGTCTTAAACTAATGTCAGGGGCCCTCCAGGCTATTGCTTGGGGGACACATGGTCGTGTGTGTTTTTGATATGTTTTTTCTTCCCCCCCTTGCCTCTTTTTTCCATTATTGTCTATAATTTAGAATGGTACTTACCATCTTGGTGTCCCCCATGTAAGCTGTGCTGGTGGCACGAGCCAGTTCCAGATGTTTCTGTCTCCGGGGAGTTTATCCTTTGGTCCCAGCTGATTGGACGCAGGTCAGCTATGCAGTGCATGAGCAGATTCTAGAAGTTTCTATCTCCAGGAAGATTTCTTGGCCAGTGTCAGCTGATTGGATATTCAAATCCCAAAGGCGGGAAAATGGGACATAAAAGAAGCGGTTCGTCGTGGTCAAGCAGTCCGTTTTGAAGATTTGGACCGTCGCCCACCCTCCCTCCCTAATGTCCTGGATTCCTTTTCGTCATGCTGTTTGTTAGAGGGGTTTGTCACCCAGTTAATGCTGGGCTGACTTGGTATTTTATTGGTCTAAATATTGATATTTTATTCGTTTTCATGTTCTAAATTTATGGTTATTCTCTTTTAATCACTATTATTTTATGTTACTCTTAATAAACATCGTGGCCATTTTTATCAAAAGAAATTGTTGTCGGTTTTTATTTTAGTTGATAAGTTTTTAATGGGGCCTGTGCTACCATGTACGTCAGCGAAAAATGCTCCAAATATATTAAGAGGTGCAAACTCTTTAACATATTTGGCGCATTTTTGGCTTTCTTTGTGACATAAATGCAACTCTACACCTGCTCTGAGCAGACGTACATTTGCGCCATAAATTACGCCAGTTGGCCAAGCCCCACCCCTTTAGCCAAGCCCCACCCCTTTTCACAGCACTTTCGGAAGGTGGCAATAAACAGTAAAAGGTCGCAAATTTTAGTGCAACCATGGCGTGTGCCATAGTTGCACAGTTTTCTGGCGTAAATCTGTTAAAATATTTCCCCCAGAATGTGTGGGGGAATGAGATATTATTCTGTTATCTACAGAGTAACATAGTTACATAGTTACATAGTTACATAGTTAGTACGGCTGAAAAAAGACACATGTCCATCAAGTTCAACCAAGGGAAGGGAAAAGGGAAGGAAAAATTTCTACACATAGGAGCTAATATTTTTTTGTTCTAGGAAATTATCTAACCCTTTTTTAAAGCCATCTACTGTCCCTGCTGTGACGGCTCCTGCGGTCGGCTATTCCATAGATTCACAGTTCTCACGGTAAAGAAGCCTTGTCGCCTCTGCAGCTTGAACCTTTTTTTCTCCAGACGGAGGGAGTGCCCCCTTGTTTTTTGAGGGGGTTTTACAAGGAACAGGATTTCACCATATTTAGCATGAGAGCGGACATCTCCGTCCTTCCTTTTCGGAGAACTCTGGTCGAAGGAGAATTATATTTAACAGCATTTAATTTGCAATCAGCGATTATTGTATTATTAATGTCATGATACGATAAAATCAACTTGAAGAAGCGATGTCAGGGCTGTCATATTGTAATTTCTTGTGCACAACGCTGAATAACAAAGCGGCGCAGGTGATACAGTACTGTCGTTTCCTTTAATTATTAGCTTCGCCATGCCATTAGCATATGCAAATATATTCGCGCTATGCATAGATGCAGGCAATTCAATATTGTGAATTCATTAAATGGCCATTACCACTAACAATAAAATCTTTCACATAAATGTAAATAATATTTATTCTGTGTGTGCAATTACAAGAATTATAGATGGCCCGGATGTGTTTATAAGTACATGGTTTGTCGGGCTCGTCTGTCTGGATGTCTTTATTTGCTTTTTAAGCATGTACATTATTATAGGCGCAGGAGTAGCTAATTAGTCAATGGGGATCATTTACATAAAACGAAGGCAAACCGTGGCGTTGTCCATAGCAACCAATGACAATGATATTATCTAGAGACGCAGTTATGGTAACACTATAAGACCGAATTCAGATGAGTGTAAATCTAGGACGCATGTATTTCAATGGGGCTGTTCACACGGCCGTTGTTTTTTAACGAAAAGTGTGAAGGACCCGTTAAAAAATAGGACGTGTCCTATTTTCATCCGTTTTTACGGATCACTCAATAGACTCAAGTCTATGAGGGAACAATGAAAATGGGTCCCGCACGAGTGCGACTCGGACGTGAAAAACAGCTGTTTTTCCACGTCCGAGTTTGCACTCGTTTGTGTTAATCTGGCCTTAATATTGCTGAAATTGTATCCATTCCTACTACTGCTACTACTGCTACCAGGGGCGTAGCTAAAGGCTCATGGGCCCCGGTGCAAGAATTCAGCTTGGGCCTCCCCAACACCATCATCATCAGACCCCTGCGCGCGCGCCTATGCCCAGACACCTTGCCAAACAGCCCCCATAGTATAATGCCCCCACACAGTATAATGCCCCATAACTGCCCCATACAGTATAATGCCCCCATAACAGCCCCATACCGCATAATGCTCCCTATATCAGCCCCCACAGTATAATGCCCCACATAGCTGCCCCCATACAGTATAGTGCTCCCCATATCCGCCCCCATACAGTATAGTGCCCCCCATATCAGCCCCATACAGTATAATGCCCCCATATCAGCTCCCAATATCGTAAAAAAATGCCCCCATATGAGCTTCCCATACAGTATAATGCCCCCCATATGAGCTCCCCATGCAGTATAATGCCCCCCATATGAGCTCCCCATACAGTATAATGCCCCTCCATATCAGCTCCCCATACAGTATAATGCCCCCCATATCAGCTCCCCATACAGTATATTGCCCCCCATATCATCCCCCATACAGTATAATGCCCCTGCATATCAGCTCCCATACAGTATAGTGCCCCCCATATGAGCTCCCCATACAATATAATGCCCCCATATGAGCTACCCATACAGTATAATGCCCCCCATATCAGCCCCCCATACAGTATAATTCCCCCATATCAGCCCCCATGCCAAATCAGTCCCCCATGCAGTATAATGCCCCCCCCCACCATATCAGCCCCCTATACAGTATAATGCCCCCATATGTGCATAATAGAAAAAGAGCATAATTACTTACCTATACCCGTTCCCTCGCCGGGTGGAGGTTTCTTCGCCTCCTCCGGTCTGTGCTATGAGTGACTCAGCGCAGACAGGCGCAATGATGTTGCTACATCCCGCCTGCCTCCGTCGAGCCGCTCAGGGCACAGTGAATGATGGAGTAAGGAGACGTCAGCTCCTTGCTCCAGCATTGAATGGAATCGGGAACTCGGTGAGTGACTTGCGACCCCCCGGAGGTCTTCACACGACCCCCCAGAGGGATGCGACCCACAGTGTGTAATGTATTGTGTTGTATTGTGCAGTTTGCAGTGGACAGAGGAGGGGGGGGGGCTGTAATTTAACGGCCCCCCCCCTCTCCACCGAAAACACCACAATACAACACAATACATTACAAGGCAACACAATACATTACAAGACAACACAATACAACAAAATACATTACATTACAATACAGACTCTTCAGCTCATCTGGAGTCCTCCGCACCGGCTCTTCCACTGCACTGGCTGGAAGACGTGTCACGTGACTACACGGTCACATGGTACACTAAGTGTACCATGTGACCGTAACCAGGAAGATTTATTTAACAAGCATGCTGTATGGCAACGGGGGCCTGTGGGGCCCCCAGACTTAGGGGCCAGGTTGCAACTACAACCGCTGCGACCCCTATAGCTATGCCACTGACTGCTACTACTACTGCTATTACTACTATTACTACTACTACTACTACTACTACTACTACTACTACTACTACTACGACGACGTGTAAACTAAGGCTAGACACACATACACACACACAGCGTGTAATTTTTGCTGTGTTTTTGTGCGTTTTTCATGTGTTTTTAACAGCGTTTTTTTCTATGCATCTTTTAGTGCGGCCAGATATTACATTAAAGTCTATAGGGAAATCTAAAATGCACTACATACAACTGCGTTTTGGTTTGTGGCGTTTTTGAGGCAATTTAGGGGTCTGTGGTGTTTTTGTCCAAATGCAGCCTGCTCTGGGTGTGGAGTTTTTTTCAAGCGTTTTCCCATAGGCTTCTCTATAGGACCGCAAAAACACCAGAAAGTATATACAAAATGACACTAAATGAAAAACCCCACCTAAAAGAACCATAAAAAAACGCTGTTACATTTTACAAAAATCTGTGTGTGAAGGGGGCCTAAAGGGGCAGTCTAATAAAGTTCCCCTGTTAATCATGATAGTGGTGGTGGGAGGTCTCAGGGCCGGCATCAGCACCCGGCGAACACGGGCATGTGCCGGGGCCCACTACCCTTGGGTGGGCCCACTCGGCTGCCGGGTGCTGTCGCTGCGTCATCATGGCATCACTGTCCATAATAATAATAATATTACTTTTGCATAATAAGACAGCACGCTCAGTCAGGTTATTTATTATTTAGATTGGATACTCCTTGTTTGCCAGGCCCGTCCATTCCTAGGAACACCAGGCGTCAGGAATAAGTCAAGGGTGAGATTGGCGCTGGCGGAAGATTGCAGCGGGCAAAGCAATAGAATGGGAAGTAGGAGACTGACCGAGATAAAGGGAGTCATTGTCTGTCTGAGACTCCGAGACTTAAATGGCAAATCCCACTCAGTGTGAAGTGTCAACTTCAAAATCCAACCCACTTTTTTTCCATGTTGGAAAAGCGCAAAATCATGTAAAAAATGCCCCAAATGGGCATGGGTAAATGTACCTTAAACCATGGCCGGCATTTTTGGATGAAAAATGTTGCAACGCTACACTAGTGGTGAGTTATTGCCTCCAAAGTCAGATCCAAATGGGTTTGTGTTCTGCTGGACCTTTGGGGCCCCTTATTATGTCAGAACCTGGGTCCACCAGAGGATCCTATGGTTCTCTAGTGAGCCAGTCTGACCCTAAGCAGGAACCATAATGCCACAGTTTTTTCCCCCTCAGCCACACATGTGGTCCATTGCTTACATTGGGTATCTCCACTAGTTCCATGATACTGGTCTACTAGCGGGGTCCTGAGTGGTGGACGTTCCACTATTAGGTAAAAATGACTTGTTGGGATATGGGAAAAGAGAAGTATTGTCTGAAACCACTACTACTCCACTGTCCCCATATTAATGTCCACAAGCAAATTACTCTACGTTCAAGACAGTTTGTATGTGGACATCAATATAAAAAGCGATTCGGTTGGATCCAAACAATGACATGGCTGAACTGCCAGCGCACAAACTTTGGGCCTGTAACATCAATCAATGATACTTACACACAGAAAAGGTGCGTCTGCACATAGTGTACACACATTTCCGACCGTATTTTAAATGTGTAAATTCTGCAGCGTTTTCGCAAGAAAAATTGACATGCTGCAGATTAAGAATCCGCACCGCAAGTCAATTTGCGCATTTCTTTTCTGCATATTTTCCCACATTTCGCAATGAAATCTGCCCCCAGTGCATTTACCCAAATTGTTCTAAGTTGTCCGGTATCCATGTAAATTCCTAAAAAACAAGTTACATTTAAACATCACCAGGACTATACCAGTTTATGAACTTTTGTAAAATTTTCAGCTCTGCTTTACAATCCGTTGCTCTTTATATAGTCAGATTGGCACATTGTGGCCATTTGCAGTATTTTACTGGCTCTTACTAACTTCCAACTCCAATTGTCACCCTCCATTTTTCTTATCTTTGTATTCTTTGTCTACCAACACAGTATAATCATATATTGGTATAACCGGATCGCTCAGCATCCAGTGCTCACCTTTCATAATTCTCGGGGGATTGATTATTTACGTATTGGATTAGAGAGATCACTGGAATATCCCATTTTTATGAAGGAGCATAAGTAAACAACTCTTCCCAGCGGCAGCAGCCCCTAAGAATAGGACTACATTTTAACAGAGTGTATATTACAAGGCGTGATTATATCTAATGCTCTGTTATTTTACCTATATACCGAAAACTTTTTACAAGCATACTTGAAGTCAACATTTCATCGATGGCAGGTTTACTGCAGAGCCCTGTGGAGCATTGTGCATGCATCTTGGAAGACAATCAGCCTGGTCAATCAAGCATGCATGCATGTTTCTATAATCAGCATGAAGTGTTTGCTCCTTCCCCGCAACTGATGGAGGGCACGGAGAATGACCATGATACTGATTGACTTCATCAGATTGGAGCAGCAAGTCCGTCTTACTCCCGACATGGGTCTTCTGGTTCTAATACACAAGATGTTTTGTTGTTTTTACACATGCTGTATACCTTATGCTCTGACGACCTGGATATGATGACAAGGTGAATGTCTTTTTGAGGGAGAGGATTATAATTTTTTATTTAATTAAAGGGGTCATCTCAGATCTCTCTGATTAAAAAAACCCTATGGCGTTCCAATAGTTCTAGTATGAGCGCCTGCAATGGTTAATTGTGACTTTATAGAGTATGCAAGCAAAGTTTAATTAAGAGATAATTAACGAATCAGTACCTCATACGGAGAGACCTGTAATGGCGTCGCACAGTTCAAGGACATTTACTTCCTTAATGCATTGATTATTGAATATTTAATCTTTGCAAAAGGGCAGGCACCATATTAATATTCAAAGGTTATGTATGAAAGTCTCAGCCTCAGCTGGGGAGAGATTGAAGAAATAGTAAAAAAGCTAAACAAAGTCATGTTCGGATACAAGATTTTGAATATTTATCATTTATGTTTTGTAGGCAACTGCTATTGTCTATGTATGGGGGAGGGGTAGTGTTTTTATTACATATTTGTTGCCCATAGTTATGGGATACATCCATAGTCTCTCTGAGTATAGACATTATATTTTGGTTTAAGAATCCTCCAATTTCTATTATACCTCCCAACTTTCAAGTATCACAAAGAGGGACAACTTTTTTTATTTTAAGCCACGCCTCTAATTCCACCCAATCCCGGCCCATACACACCCAGTTCAGCCCACACAGTATCATGCTTCCACAGTGCCTCCCACACAGTATAATACCACATAGCTGTCCCCACACAGTATAATGCACTCTAGCTGCCACCATACAGTATAATTCCCCCATAGCTGCCACCATACATTATACTGCCCCATAGATTCACCCATATAGTATAAAGCCAACACAGATGCCCCCATACAGTATAATGCCCGCACAGATTCTCCCAGGCAGTATAATGCCCAAGCAAATTCCCCCATCCAGTATAATGCCCCCATAGCTACCCCATACAGTATAATGCCCCCTTAGCTACCCCTAGTGCCAGTGCCCTTGCAGATAGTGACATAGTGCTCATGTAGATAGTGCCCATGTACATAGCACCACAGTGTCCCCTGTAGAAATTGCCCCTACATAGTACCACAGTGTCCATGTAGATAGTGCCACACACCCCTTGAAGATAGCGCCACTCCCCTCTAGATAGCACCATTGGGACTCCCTCTAGTAGCGGAATCCCCAGCCAAGGCATAGGCCGGGGATTCTGCTCCTATAGGGAAGCCCTGATGTCACTGTCCATATATGGACAGTGACGTCAGTGGCTACTCCTTGAGCGGAATCCCCGTTGCCAACTCTGGCCGGGGATTCCGATCCAGGAGGAGCCCCCGACGTCAATGTCCATATATGGACAGTGACCTCAGAGATTTCCTCTGGGAGTGGAATCCCCGGCCAGATTATCAACAACGGGGATTCAGCTCAAGGAGTAGGCAATAATTGTGAAGCAGGGAACCATCAGCTCTCTGCTTCAGAATTAGTTCAGAGCAGGGAGCTTACTTATTCCGCTTAAGGAGTAGCCACTGACATCACTGTCCATATATGGACAGTAACGTCAAGGACTTCCCCGAGCACAGTGCTAAAAGTAGCGTTGTGCCCAGGGAGTCCTCGGCGTGCGGAGGAGCTCCCTCTCTTCCTCCGCTATGCACTAATTCTGAACCTGATGGTTCTCTGCTTCAGAATTGGGTTCAACTGTATCTGCGTCCTGAGGATGCAGATACAGTTGACAGCGGGACATAACCCGGGACAGCGGGACACCACTAGGAACCCGGGACTGTCCCGCTGAATCTGGGACGGTTGGAAGGTATGGAACCACATACAATTCAATGACTATGGGGCCTGCAAGACACTTGATCAAAGTGGGAGAATTAGAGGATGGATTTTTCTTGGCCAATCCTTTTTCTTACCCCTTGATATAAATGGCACTGGCGGTTTCTGTCAGACGCTTACTCCACATCTTTAGTGAAATAATGGGTACATACAGCAGCACTGCATGTTTATAAGGGAATAGGAATTGGGATTATCATCAGCCAAATGGTCACCCTGCCATCCTGTAACGTCCGCGGTCGCAGACCGCAGACTCCTATCTTCCTGCAAACGTTGTCCTCCCCAGAGATGGCAGCACATGCGGCCGTCCTGTCCTGCAGTGACCACTAGGGTGCGCGCTTGAGCTCATTCCCAGCCTCAATGAGTCAGAGCACACATGTTTTAGATATGAGCTGATTGCTCCCAGATCACCCTTTACTATAAGAAGGGCCCTGCCCCTTCCTGCATTGCCTGAGCATTGTTTGTACCTACCCGTGTCTGTCTCTGTTCCTGCTACCTGTACCCTGTATCCCATGCTATCTTGTTCCAGTGCCGTGTAGATTTGGAGTCGTGTTGTGCTATATACTACACCTGTCTTGTTACACCACGTCTGGTGTCTGCCTGCTGCCAAGGTCCCATCCGAGCCTATACTGCTACTGTCTGAACTTACCACAGGTACACCTATACGAACTATAGACTTTGACTTGTATCCTGTTGGCCAGCTGCCATACCGTCAAGGCGGTATGGCCCAGTGGGTCCACAATACCTACAGATCATGACACATCCATGTCCAACATTTTTAATTACAATAGTATAATCAATGGGTCATTCTCCTTCCATTTTGTGTCTATAACTCCTATGCAGATATATGTATCTCCATAGTTACAGACTACCAACAAATCCTTTGTAGTCTGATCCTACAGTCATACTTCCTTCCACCTGTCCCCTATGTCTTGTTGAGATGGACAGAGCTTTGAAGTAGAATAGTAAATATCTTTTAAAAATAGTTTTTAAAAAAAATAATAATATACCACATCTTGTGTAGTGATGTCACTCCCATCATGCCTCAGGATGGAGCACAGGTTTCAAAATCTCTTTACCCTGGGATGAACTTTCTTTTGTGGTCATTGTTGACCCTGGTAAGGAATCTCAACTATCATTTATCAAGCCCATGCAACCATTGGTCTAACTGTCTCAGCTGTATATGTTGCTTTAAATAATGTCACTTAAAGGGGTTGTCTCATGAAGACAACCCATGTCCATATGCCCTATTACGGCATATAGACTTCACAGAGAGGGTACTCCATTCTATGAACCAGAACCGAGAACCGGTTCTGGAAACCATTCTATGAACCAGAACCAAGAGTCTCTCTGCTCTGGCAGACATGGACCCCGCTGCAGGGGAAATGTGTGGGCAGCTGGAGCTTGCCCCAGTTATAACAGCTGATTACTGTTGTTAGAAAAAGCTGGACCTACAGCAAACAGCTTACCGCCAGACCATCTTCTTTTTTTTATTTTTATTTTTAAATTGTCTTCATAAGACACCCCCTTTAAGAGGTCCAAATAAAGAAAAAAAAGTTTCTTCTATGCTCAGTATGGAGTCAGCCATTATATGACACAAAGAGTATTTCAGCATAGTATTTTACCTGGGTCAACATAAGGCGACCTTTTTAACAACTTGTTGAAGAATGAATATGAGCGGCCATCTTGTAATGTATTAGCAGCCATTTTGAGTATTATCTTGGGGCATGATTAGTCATCAGGAAAAAAAGCAAATATCTGAAGATTGAATATAGACCGGTACATTTGGAAGAGAAACAAGTCTTCCATCACAAGAGTTTAGCCTAATAAATTATTAAAGAGATAATGTTTTAAGCATCCACAGGACATAACTCAGAAATACATTTTTGAGACCTGAAGTAGATATATTGATTTAACATGGTAATGAGTCCAAAGAACATTACATTTTTCCTGAAGCTGGGGGCATGATGTCACCGCTGTGACTGAAAAGCTTAAGTGAGTCGAAATTTCCTACTCCTGAGCTAAAGATTTGGAAGAGCGAGAAAAAAAATTAAGATGAAATACTGATTGATTGAAAAAAATAAAAAAATCACAATTACAGGAATCTTTTACCTCAGAATATCTTAAAGTGCAATGCCCATGAATACTGAATTACGATTTCTATCTGTACACTAATACAATAATTCTGGGAAACCTTTGCATTATTGTAATTATGCATGAAACCGGCAACATTCCCCGGAGACACGACTTCCTAGATTTAAACTTCGGAATAAATTACTTTTAAACAATCAAAACACGATATGACACAAAGATAACTGTGCAATGGGATGCAATAAATGCATTTAAAATAGTCCATTTAGAATTTAAACATGGTTGAAGGGACGTGGGGTCAGCAATCTCTTACAGCCGTTTGATGTGTGAATGGCCTATTATTTACTACAGATGAGAAATGGATGAGATTTGTCAAATGGTTTTTCATGTAATTTCTTATAGAAGGAATGTATTGTATTAATTTATATTTATTTAAAACATTTTAATAGTTTTGAGTATCAGACCCCTAAATCGGGGGGGGTGTAACTTGAAGCTTTTGCCGCTGACTGACAGCGTCCATTACTAAGGTGGCACATAATGTTAGCCGGTGAATAGGCTAAAACTAACCCTCATTATTACCCCGGTATCTACCGCCGCCAGGGGTACTGGGAAGAGCCGGTTACAATCCGGTACCCAACCATCTGCAGTGATGATCGGGTACTGGGGCTACCGCAGCTTTGTATTATTAGGCTGGGAAAGGTAATACTAGCCTGCTGCTGCTATGTTGTATCTAGCTGGTTATCAAAAATGAGGGTCACATCATTTATAAAAAATAAAAATAAATTAGCTATGTGGGGTTCCCCCCATTTTTCATAACCAGCCAGATCTAACACAGCAGCAGCAGCCTAGCATTACCAGGGTGGAAAGGGCCAATGTTTCTGGCCATTCCCAGCCTAATAATAACAACCTGCGGTCGGCCCTGTGCCTGGCCATCACTACAGATGATTGGGTACTGGATCGTACCCAGCTCTTGGCGGTGGATACCGGGGTAGCCTTTTCACCGTCTAACACTAAGCCCCGCCTTAGTAATGGACGCTGTCAACCATAAAACAATCAAAATAGTCAATTGTCAAAATCAATGAATATTCATAAGTGGGCATGGCTCTTATCTCCTCCCTGTTATGAATATTCATTGAATTTGACAATTGACTATTTTGATTGTTTAAAACTATTCATATGGTGTTTTTTCACTTTGCACTTTATTTGATCTATGTATATACAATGGAATATACGTATGTTTTTTCTATATATAAATTATATTATTGTCTGTCTCTTTTTAATGTATTTTGTACTAATGACCACTGATGTTGTAACTACAAGTGAAAAGTATAAAACCCTGTTTTGCACATATCACTATTGCTTGAGAAAGATCCTGCTGAGAGGACTGAAACGTAGCGATTTTTTCATGGGTTAATAAACTACAGTCTTTTTTGCAACTACTTTTTGAGTGCTGCGATAATATCTGTCTGTCTGTCTGTCTGTCTGTCTGTCTGTCTGTCTGTCTGTCTATCTATCTATCTATCTTTCTGTCTATCTTTTTCTTATAGCAATGATGTGACTGATGCCAAACTATTCGACTGTTTGTTCAATGTTAGATGAAACAGCTTGATATGATACAGGTGTATACAGCTTTAACATGTTTGTCCCACCGCCCCGTCAAAATGCTGCAGTGCTGTGTAACATGTCTAAGCCGTGTTATCAATGTAATGTGCAAAGCGTGATGATTCCAAACCCATGTTCAAAGACTTCCCGATAGCAGACAGGAAGACATTTGTGCTTTAAAAACTTGATAAGTCTTGGGAATTAATAAACAAAACTCTCCCAGAAGTGATCCAGATATGAATTGGTGGAAATCTACATGGTGCCGACATACAGTAAATGTTCGTCAATAGAGGGAAGGAGGCTTGGGAACATTATCTTATTAAACAATATAGATAAGAGAATTTATGACTTATAATATTCCAGCGCCTGATGGGAGAATATTGTGTGGAAGAAGTGAGGAAAGTAAGTTTTCATGATAACACATTTTATTACCTTCGAATTAAAGTCACAATTAAAGAGCTATTCTATAAGACTATGTTTATAGACGCAGTGTATATATATATATATATGTATATATTTATATATATATTCATACATACACACACACTCGTCCTTAGTGGCCTACCCCTCAAAATAACACTGACACCCCAGTATTTATATATGATAAAGCTTTACAAAGGCTGCATTGAGCAGCTGAAATGTTGCATTTTTTTTCACTGATGGGTGAATAAATGTATCCTTTTTGATACGAATTTTCGAGTTTTGCCTCTTTTCCTGTTTTTTGTCTACATCTGTGGATTTACAAGTCGGATCCCTGGCGGCTTGCACCCTGTTACCCTGGAGGTTTTGTTCTACTGTGCCGCCCATATCTCTTCTGTTGAACATATCTGACATTTATGACGTATCCAGTGGATCCGTCATAAATGTTCCTGATGGGAAAACCCCTTTAAGTGAGTAAGTCGGAGAAACTTACTGCTGCGAGCAGTTCTTTTCAAAACGTACCATTGCAAAGAGTTGACTGCACTCCAGACTGATCGACACAGTAGAAACATCATCAATACCGGCTGACATCACAGACCTCACCAAAGGGAAGCAGTTCCAGCCATCACATTAGGGGTGAGTTAAGTAAACGTTTGACTAAATTTAGCAGGCTCATTTTTCAGCTGATAATTTTGTATGCCCCATGAATGATGTTATAAATATCAAAATGACCCTTGTCAAAAAAAAGTTCCCCACACCTGCTATAGACCTATAACTTGAAACAATACAGGTCCGGGTCCAAAAGCTATACTTGGATTCATCACCTCGCAGGCAACATATTTATGTTCAATAGGGGTTTCCCACAATTAAGATTCCGCTGTCTACGTCAGCCCATAGACATTGAATGGTTAGGCAACGCACATGCGTGACCGCCGCTCTTTTCAAATTCCTCCTTACTTCGATCCTGCAGTGAGGAGGAACAGAGGTCATGACCATATTCTAGAGATTGGTGATGTCCCAGTGGTGGGGCCCCCACCGATCATACATTCATTTATCACCTATCCTGTGGATAGGGGAGAAATGGTAATTGTGGGAAAACTATTTTAAATATTCTAAACCCTTCAGGCAGGTACACCTGCTATTGGGCTTGCTGAGCTCATATAAATTATGTTTTAACTATTACCTTTCAAGAGTACATCTTAAAAAAAATTACAGATTTTAACGGTATACTGTTTTTTGGGGGTTTCTGCCACCAAAAATTCTTGTAAGGATTTTACCAATTTTCTTCAATTGAGCTGAACTGATTGACTGAATTGAAGAAATCCAGTGAAACATTTTCAACCTACCAGTCACGGCCTGCACATGTTTGATATCGGTGTGTCAACTGTTGAGCATTTATGACAGGCATTATTGGAGGAATCTGTGACAGACGCTGAAGGGGCATCCTTGGCAGGCACATTGGCGGCAATTGTGTCAGGAAATGATGAATTCATCTGAGACTAAGGCATTTATTTGGCAAATTAATTACTTTGTTCATTTTTTTCACTAAAGAAGGAACCTATTTTACATTTTTAAACGTTGGAGGGTAAGCAGAGGTGGGACAGGCTCAGTTGGAGCCCAGGGCAGTAGTTTCAAAATGCTCAGTCCCTTAATTATACAAGGAAAACACAAATTGGTAAAAAAAAAGTTTAAAGGCAGGACAATGCTTCTGTCTTTTTCAAGGATAGTACATCAATATCTGATCAGTCGGGGTCCGACTCCCAGCCGATCAGCTGTTTTGAAGTCTGAAGTATGCTGCGGATAGGACATCAATTTTTTTAGGACTGGAAAATCCCTTTATATCCATGATTTTCACATCTTCCCCAATGGCTCTCTAGGTGACCGCCTACTCTACCTACCACTCTTTCCGCCACTGAGTACATTCACACCAGTTGTGTAGAGTGCTACTATTCTCCTACGTAGCATCTTCATTTAATAGACCCCCATCCATGAATAGGGGCTTGGATACAATTCCTACCTCTGCACTCCATTTAGTTATTGTAGTTTTGCAGATATCATTGGAAAATAAAAGGCAATAATAATTGCCTCTCCTAGACTATTCTGCTGCTTCACACAAAAGAAAAATAATGCAATGTACAATTCACACATCCCATTTCCTATCATTGTACACATGGCTCTAGTAAAATACTGATTGGTAAATGTCACTAGTGATGTGACACAAGAAGAGTAGTGGGGGTGGGATACGTAATTTTGCATAACAATGTAGATTTATATACCACTCAGGTTATGTTATGAACATGGCGTCCATGAGTGGTTGTCCCTATTGGAAATCCAGTATCGGTTAGATCATGATGAAACGGCTGAATCGGGGACTTACATTTCCATTTTTTAAATTTTCAATCTTTAATGGTTCTGACTTTCTCTTATATATATATGTTTCAGCAGAGAAACATTATAGCGAATTACATTAGCTAAATATCATATCCACTATAATATATCACCAGTGAGATCTCCTCATAGCCCGGGGCCAGACGTCTTTTTTGTCTTAGATATTAAAAGTCTTGCCTGATGTTTGAGAACCAGTGAAGAGAAAGACCTGACGGGCAAGTGAAATAGCTTTAAGAAAAATGGCTTTCTTTTAACATAATCACAGAAACATCTTCTTCTGTTTGATTTATAAAGACAAAAGCACAAGGTATTCTCCTCCAGTAGATAAAAGAAAAGGTGCTGATTTCAGACGTCTGCACAGCAATGACAGCGCCCAGCATGGTGAGGGATACACAATAAACAGCCTGGGATTCTCATTAGCAATTTACCAAACTGCTGTCCAAATGAAAACTATATTTCTTTCATTGGCTTTATCTGGGTAATCACAAACAGCAATCCTAAGCAGTTTCACCCGTATCCTTTCCAATAAGAAAATGAAGAAGTTTCAGCCTAATGGAAAAGTTATTCTTGTGTTATAAAAGAGCGCAGGTTTATCGGAACAAATGAATACAGACAAAACAACATCAAATAAGTCAGTCTTTGTCGCTAAAATTAATTGTTATGTATCCAAAGCAGAAAATAATTGTTGCTTGTCTAGGTATCAGACTGTCTACTTGTCTACGAATAACTGATGGCCCCCGTACAAAGAAATGGCCCCCTCCACCAGCATAGTTGCAACTTAAATCTTCTCATGTTTAATATAAATAATGGCTGATATGATGATAACATCATTGATAGCCTGGGGTAGTAAAGACATCAAAGGGGTTATGCGGGAACCAAAAATTATTAGCAGTGTAGTCACTGCAGTATGTGGGTAAAACTCGGTAATATACATTCCGGTCCCTCGTCGCGCTGATTCTGAGATTTTCATCGATTTTTATAGCGTTTCCGGCGGACCGGAAGTCTAGTTGCACAGCCTTCTTTGATGACTATACGACTCTTCGCTATACCACTGCTACTGCTTGTACATAGAGTACAGCGGGGTTGGTCACATGACGAAGAGTCGTATCGTTATCAAAGAAGGCTTTGCAACTAGACTTCCGGTCCCCGGCAGCGCTATAAAAATCTATAAAAATCCCAGTATCAGCGCGACGGGGGACCGGAATGTATATTACCGAGTGTACTCACATGCTGCAGTGACTACACTGATCATTTTTGGTTCTCACATAACGCCTTTAATGGTATCATCTCTTGTGGTCTATGGCAGGGAAAGAGTTAGTCATAAAATCTCTAGTGGTCTAGGGCAATGAACATTACCTTGTTGTTTTCATATTAAGTGACAGCTTTCCTGCCATGAAATGGTGCAGGTCTCCTCTCGCCATATAGTCGAAGACAATAAAAAACTGCTTAGGGTTTTCAAAGATGAATGTAGGTAGGTCAGGAAGCTACCCCCATCGGCCTGTCCCATGATCACCAGCTCTACTGAGAGCTGGTTATTCATGTACTTTTTAGCCATTATTTTGACAGCCAGTAGTTCTTCATGACAAGATCTTGTGCCCAATTAATCTGGAAAGACACAAGACGGATCAGAGCAGACACCATAGTTAATGGACTACATTTACTACAATGACACGGTCCGACGTGGGCTGTGTAAACGAGCGCTGATCAACGAGACAGCTCGTTGATCGGCGCTTGTTTGCTATTTTCACAAGGAGCTAGTATGGTGACCAGCACTCATTACTCTGATCGCTCGTCCCCATACAGAGGGGTAGCTAGGGGTTTAGCACAAGAAGGGGCAAAACACATCTGAGTGGGCCCAAACCCAATGGACCCCCCACACAGTTTAATGACCTCTTCGTGTGCTCCACATAGTATAATGCCCCTATAGCTGCCCCCACAGAGAATAATGCTCCCATAGCTGCCCCACATACTATAGTGACGCATTAGTGTCCCCCACATAGTAGAATGACCTATTAGTGGCCACCACACAGTATAATGACCCCTTAGTGTGTTCCACATAGTATAATGCCCCTATAGCTGCCCCCACACAGAATAATGCTCCCATAGCTGCCACCCCATACTATAATGACGCCTTAGTGCCCCCCCCCACAATGTATAATGACCTATTAGTGGCCCCCACACAGTATAATGACCCCTTAGTGGCCCCCACACAGTATACTGACCCTTAGTGGCCCCACACTGTATAATGCCCCTATAGTGCTTCCCCACACACAGACTAATGCCCCAAAAACTGCCCTCCACACAGTATAATGCCCCTATAGCTGTCATTACACAGGATAATGATCCTATAGCTGCCCTGCACAGTATAATATCCCTATAGTGCCTCCCGCATTATAATGCCCATAGCTGCCCACATACAGTATATAGCCCCATAGCTGCCCACATACAGTTTAATACACCCATAGCTGCCCCTACACATTATAATGCCCTCATAGTGCCCCTCATACTGTATAATGCCCCCATAGCGGCCCCCACACAGTATAATACCCCATAGCTGCCTACATACAGTATAATGCCCCCATAGCTGCCCACACAGTATACTGCCCACATAGCTGCCCCATACACTATAATGCCCCCAAAGCTGCCCCATACAATATAATGCCCCCTGCTGCACCATATATTATAATGCCCCCATAGCGGCCCCATACAGTATAATGCCACACAGCTGCCCTCATACAGAATACTTCCCTATTGCAGCCACTGATACACAGTATAATGCCCCCTTAGCTGCCTGCCACCACACAGTATATTGTCCAATAGTGCCTAATAAAAACAAATAAAAACAAATATTTACCTATCCCCGTTCCCACGACGAATGGCAGAGATCCCTCCGCTTCTCCGCTCTGTGCAGTGTGTAGCACTGCGCAGACAGGCATAATGACGTTACTAAATCGCGCCTGTCTGCATCGAGCTGCTTACAGCTGGAGCTGGCATTGCACATTGAATGCTGGAGCAAGGAGCGGTCAGCTCCCTGCTCCAACATCGGATTCAACTGCATCTGCATCCTGAGGACACCACTGCTGGTGGACCGGCCATGGGCCCCACTATCTCAGTGGGCCCGGGGCCAAAGTTCCCTCTGCCCCACGCTAGCTACACTACTGTCCCCATACATTTCTATCATGTCGGCAGCGCGTCTCCCTGTTTACACAGGGAGATGTGCCGGTGACAACGATAATATTTTAGGCTGCATAAACGATACAATCCACCGATAAACTAGCATTTCCTCCTTCATCGGCTGATCGTTGCCCTGTTTACACAGGGAGATGTGCTGGTGACAACGATAATATTTTAGACTGCATAAACGATACAATCCACCGATAAACTAGCGTTTCCTCGTTCATCGGCTGATCGTTGCCCTGTTTATACAGGGCAATGATCAGGGACGAGCATTCTGTGAACGCTCGTTTGGCCGATAATTGTCCCATGTGAAAGGGCCCTTACTTTTCAATTACCTGCCTTTCTAAGTTATTTAGGTTCTGTAGGTTTGATAGATGGCTTTTTGTGATAAGTTTATGACAGGGAGAAAGACGTTCTGTTACTGGCATTTCCCAACAGTTAGAGCCCTCTGTTGGCATATGCCATATTTTAAAGCCCATTGCTGCCATTTTCCATGTGTTAGAGCCCTCTGCTGGCTTGTCCCAGATGTTAGAGTGCTCGGCAGACATTTCACAGATGTTAGAGCGCTCACCTGTCATGTCCTAAAAGTTAATCTGTTCAGCTGGCATGTCCACGGTGTTAGAGCCCTCTGCTGGCATGTCAGAGATGTTAAAGCGCTCCGCTGGCATTTTCCATATATTCGAGTGCTCGGCAGGCATGTTACAGATGTTAGAGTGCTCAGGTTTCATGTACGAGTGCCGCCGCTACTTTCAAACACCTGATCAGCAGTGGTGCCAAGAGAGGGACCCACACCGATCTAATATTGATAGCCTATCCTAAGAATAGGCCATCAAATGTTTAATCCCGCATAACCCCTTTAACTCTGAATTCCCTAATTGATTATATGAAAATGGGTTTTCTAAACTGAACAGCCCCCTTAAGCTAGAGGGCTGGGGCAGTGAACTGAATCTTTGCATTAAGGGAAGGAAAGCCTAGCTATGATTGATTTATAAAACAAAGGTACTTCTAGTATTGTGTGGAGGAGCTATACATATTCCATATGTTTATTTCATAGACGGAAAAGTGGTGACAAACAATCCTACATCCACATCATTATTAGCAAACATTATTTATAAAAAACATACTATTTCCAATGATTAATTTGGCAAAGACCGCTTACGCCTTTTGTTTGTCAGCTTCAGGGATTGAGCATTAGCTTTCTTTCCCCTGGTGGAATCACTGACAAATGTAGCGTTATTTCTGAAATTGGAGGAAAATGCGCCACGATCATAAAGCACAACAATTTTTTGCTTCTATTCATCAAGTGCAGCTTTTGAAAGGACATTACTATAATTTTTCCCCACATTGTAACACCGAGATTACAGACAGCAGAGACTTTTAGAAATTTCATTTTATGGAGAAATTTTGTGGTTCAGCAATCGGTGGCTAAGACAAAGAACCTTAAATACGGACTATAACGCGTTGTGCCCAGGAAATCTGACTTCACGTGTGCTATTAGATGTCTTCCATTTCCATCATATGGGAAGCATTTTAGAAGGTGACCTCATTGTGAAAGATTGTCGTGGAAAATGAAGATGTTCTCCAAGGGTGAGGGGTCAATGATCAATGAAGACCTAATTCTTGATATCTATGTAACTTTTTTAGGTTACAACTAGACAGTAACTTTTTGCTGAGAATAGCTTGAGTGTATCATTGCACACACAGGACACATCATTAATAAGGGCTAATAGGTTTACTAGTAAATTAACCCAAAATAAATAGCCCTAGTGTCAAGTAAGTAAACACAGGACTCCAGTGCTGCAACGCACTGTGCTGCCCATTTTGTTTTCTGATGGACCCCGTTGTATTATGGTCCCCCTGGTACTCTGATGGGCCAGTCCAACCCCAGTCACATGATACTACTGGTTTTTTTTGGTTAACCTTTCCATTGAAGTCAAGGGAAATGTTTATTTTCCGTTGCAAGATACATCAGTTTCCATTGACATCAATAGAGCAATTGCAGCGAAACGGCCTTCTGATGGAGTAACAATGATTGATGCATAGGTTTCAGTTGGATTGGAGACCTGGTGTCTGAGGGGGTCCTAAGCCTTTCTGCCACCTAAAAGGTGAGCAGTACTTTAAATTACATGTGAAAGTAAAAAACATGTTACCAATTTAAACTGTTTTAGATAGTACTATCATCTATCTATCTATCTATCTATCTATCTATCTATCTATCTATCTATCTATCTATCTATCTATCTATCTATCTATCGATCGATCGATCGATCGATCTATCTATTGATCTATCTTTTCACATGTATATATATATATCTATATTTGTTTTAACATAATGTTATCGTTAGATCCATTTTTGTTATATAGCAGAACCCAGTGTTCTCATTTGATACAGCAAGTCTTGGATTTCTTTGTAACTCTAGAATGTTGCTATTAGCTGTTTGTAGAATTGTCAGAGAATAATATCAACCTGTGAATTATTTATGAATTCTAGACTTTTATTAAATGCACTGCTCAGGCTTAACGCAGCGCTCGTCGATTCAGACTGAAATTGTTGATTTTAAAGTAAAATATTAGTATTTCTCTGCAAGAAAAAAAAAATACTTGCAAAGTCTAACAACCGAGTTTCCCGTCTGTGCTTATATCAGTACTGGATTTCCCTCTGCATTTCTCATAATAACCTAAATGCATGTGATTTTCACAAGGGGGAGCCTTTCTTTAAGGAGAAACATATTTTCATGGTAGCGACCACAATTCTTTCTCCTGGTGGATATGTCAGCAATCTCTCAGCAACAGCTTTTTTCCCCCCGAATGTGTCGCTTGCTATAATGCAACCTTTTGTAATGAGTAACACACTCTGGCAAAGAGCGAACAGAACAATCTCTCAGCTCACAGGATTTCAGCTGGAGGATTGTATTATCTTGTAAAATACTAGGAGACAGCTATTTCCCACACACAAAATAGCGATATTTTACAGAAAGTGGCAATGACAGAACCTGTTCGGACAGCATCAGATTTCATACAATTATCATTGGTTTTTACTATTTTGTGAACCTGACTCGGAAATGTCTTCGGTGTTCATCGTTTTGGAAGTTTGCAAGGTTGTTTAACTTCTGATGTAACTCTTATAGTTGGGGAATATGAATAGAGAAAATAGGGCCCAAGGGCATTGCTATAAAGGGCCACTCTGACACTAGAAGACACCAGTATTATTACTGTCACATGGTAGGTGATGGCCTTGTTAGAGTTTATGCATTGAGGATCAGGAACTTTCAGATGAGCCGCTGAGTTTGGTCCTATAGCAAGTATGGAATTGGGGCCCTCTACTGTACTGGATCATGCAATCACACCTTACCATCCCAGGGCAGGAGGGCCAGTTGCTTCTTTCCCTCCCTCACCCCTTTCCCATTCTTTGTAGGAGGAAACAACAGCATGTTTCCCCCTCATAATATGTTTGCAATTATGGAGAGGGGGTGCCCTTTGCTTGTTCACATAGATCTTATTAAAGGGGAACAAGGCTCACCTAAGCTGGGCCTTTCCCTTTTCATGGGCCCCATTGCTTCTCCATAGACTCCCTTGGACCAATGTTTTTATTTAATCTTCTAACAAGAGGTATACACTGTGGAGAGAGGGGCCCATGGCAAAATACAAATGGGGCTGCCTTTGTCTGTGTATGCCTTAAAGAGGCTCTGTCACCAGATTCTCAAATCCCTATCTCCTATTGCATGTGATCGACGCTGCAATGTAGATTACAGTAACGTTTTTTTTTTTTTTAAACGTTCATTTTTGGCCAAGTTATGAGCTATTTTATATATATATGCAAATGAGGTTTGAAATGGACAACTGGGCGTTTTTTTTTCGTTATGTCCAACTGGGCGTGTATTGTGTTTTTAACTGGGCGTGTTTACGTGTATGACACTGACCAATCAGTGACCAGTCAGCATTATACGCTCTACATTCATTTACACAGCAGCGATGTGCAGCCACATACACAGAGATTAACGTTAATCAAGTGTCCTGATAATGAATACACATGAAATCCAGCCTGGACGTCATGTGTATTCAGAATCCTGACACTTCTGACTCTTTTCTTTGAGATTTCTAGCAAGTGAAACGAAATCTCGTGAGATTACGGAGGTAAACGAGATTTTGTTTCACTTGCTGGAAATCTCAAAGAAAAGAGTCAGAAGTGTCAGGATTCTGAATAGACATGACGTCCAGGCTGGATGGTCATGTGTATTCATTATCAGGACACTTGAGTAACGCTAATCTCTGTATGTGGCTGCACATCGCTGCTGTGTAAATGAATGGAGAGGAGTGTATGATGCTGACTGGTCACTGATTGGTCAGCGTCATACACGTAAACACGCCCAGTTAAAAACACAATACACGCCCAGTTGGACATAATGAAAAAAAAACGCCCAGTTGTCCATTTCAAAGCTCATTTGCATATATATAAAATAGCTCATAACTTGGCCAAAAATGCTCGTTTTTGAAAAAAACAAAAGACTTTACTGTTATCTACATTGCAGCGCCGATCACATGCAATAGGAGATAGGGGTTTGAGAATCTGGTGACAGAGCCTCTTTAACTACATGAATAGGTAAATCTGCGATAGTTCCTTACCCACAATTTTCCAAGACACAGACAAAACTAAAGCCAGACATGCACATAGGATAACCGTAGGCTAAGCAACAGGTCTACCAAACGCTATCTCCCCAAACCACCCCACACACATGCACACAGATTTAAAGGGGTGGTGCCAAGATAGACATTTATCACCTATCCACAGGGTAGGTGCTAAAACTCTGATCGCTAGGGGTCCCACTGCTGAGACCCCCACGATCTATAGAATCGGGGTACCAAGCCTTCTGTTTCTCCTCAATGTGGGGGGTGCAGTGAGGACAACTTAAATGGAGCAGCAGTCGAGCAAGCACCATGCTAAAATCTCTAGGGCTCTATTAGTCCCATAGGCTTTGAAAGGAGCGGTACCGCGCATGCTCGAACACCGCTCCATTGATCGGTCGTGCAGTGAGGAGGAATGGGGAGCTCATTCTAGTTATCAATGAGGCACAAGCAATCAGACATTTATCACATACCTTGTGAATAGGTGACAATTGTTTATCTTGGCACAACCCCTTCAGTTGAGGAGTGCAATGCTGGACAGGGGTAACTTGGGCCCACAAGAAGAAATGATTTGGAGGACCCACCTTCCACCTACATAGAATATATCCACCTGCACACACAGAACATATTATCAATAAGGTCATAATCAACTTTAAAGAAACAGACTCTAGTGGTAAGTAATTGGCACCAAATGGGGTTATCTACTTCTGGACTTTTTGAGCCCATTTTTGTGTCCACAAGAGGATCCTCTGGTACTCCGATGGGCCAGTTCAGCCCCAATGGAATTGCGAGTGTATGTTTTATTCCCTGAGAGCCTTAAATACCCACATGTACATAAATTAATGTCACCAGCAATCTTCGAGTACATTGTAGTTACATTTCAGAAATACATATTCCTCCTTCAGATTTCAGAAAATGTCTTATAATATAAAATATTCTTATTTAATCTTTTTTTATGTTAAAACAGAAAAGAGAATGCCGAGCAGGGGGCTTGCCGGATATAATTTCATTACAATCCTCTATTGTAATATGGAAAGTAGCAGTCACAAGTCTGGTACGATGTAATAAAGAAAATAGACGGCGGTTTGACATTGCTTAAATATAATTTATAGGAAAGGCGTCTCCATACATTTTTAATACGGTGCTTTAACACGGTGTGCCAACCTTTAATCAAAACTCAGTTACTTTATATTTATGGTGCACTGTAAACTGTCAGACCGCTCTTTATAGAAAGTGTATATAACCAATATATGAAAAGAGAGGGGCTGGGGGAGGGGGCTGGGGATATGGAAAGTCAAAATGTCATTTACCCTCCGTAATCTTTGCTAACATGGAAATTACATAGCACGTTAGTGCATCATTGCCCTCCAGAACTAACCTTGTCTACATTTTAACAAAACTTATTTTTAGGTCAGACATTCTGTGCTGATTCATTTCTTTATATACCTTTATATCAGTTGGAGCCCCATTTTTCTGATACAGAGCTCCATTTCCCCTGCATAGACATAAAGCTAAAGGGTTATTCCCATCTTATAAAGTGATGGCATGTCGCTAGGAGATGCCATCACATAATCGATGGGGGTCCAACCTCTGGGACCCCAACAATCCAGAGAATGAAGGAGCTGAAGTTCTAATTTAGCGCTGCGTCCTCTTCTAAGTTTGTGCAGGGATATGCAGCCGGCTCCCTTCATTTGAATGGGGCTATGCTGAGGTTCCCTGGACAGCGGGTGGTTGGGGTACTGCTGTGCAGGAAAAAACAGTGAAGGGGACGCGGAACTGCATCAGCACGGTGACAGAATAACCCTTTAATGATCACGGCCTTCAGGACCATACAAAATGTTTAAATTTTTTATCTCGCCATTCCGGTACTAATATTTTTCTTTATTTTTGTATCAACCTAGCAATGTGTGGTCTTGTTTTTTGCAGGACAAGTTGTAGTTCCTAAATTTCCCATTTTGGGGTATGTATATGTTAAACAGGTATTCCCACAAACACATGTATCCCCTATCCACAAGATAGGGGATACATGCGTGATAGCTGGGGGTTCCTAAGACTGGTACCCCTAGCGATGAGGTTAACAGGGGACCAAAAGTCACCTCAAGTCCTCCATGAGAATGGAGCGCTGGTGAGCATGCTCAACCATTAATTTTCATAGAGCGGTCTCGGAAGTCCCATAAAAAGCGCACCAGTGCTACATTTTCACGGAGCACTTGGGAGGATTTTCGGACCCCTGTTCTCCACATCGTTGAGGGTGACAGTGGTCGGACCCAAAGCGATCACACATGTATCCCCTATCCTGTTGATAGGGGATACATGTGTTTGTGGGAAAACCCCTTTAATGTTTAATAAGTTCTATGAATTTAATTTTAGTAGGACAAGAAAATTCTGCCATGTTCTTTTGTTCGTTTACGTTGTTCATTGCTAACCTAAGATAATTATATATTTCAAGGCTCTTCTATGCCTTGGACAGTGAATTACAGGGAAGGTACCTCCAATAGTTGGTACTGGAGAGAATGTTTTCATTCTCCTGGAAAATAATTAACTTGAATATTTTACTTTCCCATGGAAATACATGTTGTGAGCGTTATAGGAATATTAAATATGTGGGGAAAATGTAATATTTCATAGCACCCATTCTATATAATATTTGGTCATGTTGAGTCTGCCAGGATGGGAGCTGCTCTATGCCACAACTGTCCATATGCCCTTTTTAATGTATACACTGGGACAACTGCTTTAAGAGTCTGCCTATACATATATTTATATTTGTCGACCAGGTAACTGAAGAAAGCTCACCATAGCCTCCAAAATTGCTAGCAATGGTGGAACCTTCCAGCCTAGTCTTAGAATATGAATAGCAGCTCTGAAGGACAACCCAAAAACATTTACATGTAGATTTTATTATTTGGGTGGAGATCTGCTGTACTTATGCTATCAATAAAGTTTACTTAAGGCCATTTTACACAGACCAATGATCGGGCAAATGAGCGGTCATATGAACACTCGTTCCCGATCATTGCCCTGTCTAAACAGGGCAACGATCAGCCGATGAACGAGCAAATGCTTGTTCATCGGCTGATCATATCGTTTATGGATACAAAAATATTAACATTGTCGGCAACACATCTTCCTGTGTATACAGGGAGTTGTGCTGCCAACATAATAGAAATGTTTGAGGACGAACGATCAGAGTAACGAGCGCTCCTCTCCATACATAGCTCCTTGGAAAAGGAGAAAACGAGCTCCGATCAGCGAGCTGTCTCGTTGATCAGTGCTTGTTTACACGGCCCACGTTGGACCGTGTAAGAGGACCCTAAGTGACCACTATATATAGGGGGATGTCGTGCCGACATTATGGAAATGCATGGGGATGAGTGATCGTAGTAACGATCGCTCGACCCTATACATTACTGATCATTGCTCCTAGTGAAAGGAACAAACGAGCACTGATCAACCAGCTGACTCGTTGACCGGCGCTCGTTTTTAAGGCCTATAATGGTCATTGTAAAAGGGCCCTTGGAATTTTTATGTTTTTAAGGAATTCTAATAACATAATGTATTCGTGCATTGTATCGACCATTAATTAATTTTTTTGTCAAATACAGTAAAACCAAGTAAAATCCCCAACCTGGTATTACAGGAAGATTGGCCCAAGATGTGATGGAATGTTATTAAAGACACAAATGGAACCATCATTAAGTCAAGTATGAAATGTCGCTTGTTTTATACTGTAACGAGAAATGTAACTATACATTAATCATGCCTACGGTATATAGTAACAGGGGAGCTGTGGAGATTGATGGATGGCAGCACAATTGTTATGTAATTCGGTTGTCTTAGACTAATGTTGTCTTCGGTACTGTAGATAACTTTCAGATTTAGTTCTTTATATTTATACTTGAATTTACTTAGCTATTTAGTCAAGTTGAAGAGAAGAATTATAAGCCTAAGCAGAAATTACCAAGAGGAAGAACTTATATAACTGTGAATAGATGAGTAATCATCGTCCTATACATGATGTAATAATTATATAATACAACCTTACAAGGCAGGCTGGCAAACAGAAAACCTAAAGTTAAAGTAAATTTAATATTAGAATATACACTGGATAAAATCATTAAAGGGGTATTATAGTTTAAGCAAATAAACTTTGTACAAGGAGCAGTTATAACATTTTCCATATACTTTTTGTATAAATTCCTCACGTTTTCGAGATCTCCGCTTGCATTCATTTTATAGTAAACGATTGATTACATCCAGTAGATATAAATATTTCTTGGTCATGAGATGATAACGCAGTTGCACGGCTCGTACCTCCTTAACCTATGGAGCTTTTTGTGAAAGAACATTTTCTCTCGCCATTCCTGCTGACTGGGGAGTCTCTTCTTGGTGTGATGTAAGGGTTTGATCCCCCTTCTGCTCCTTTTCCCCTCTCACAGCATGTAGTCTTACACACAGGCTCAGGCAGAGAGATTTTAATATGATCCCCCTCCTCCCCGATTTCAGCATGAGTCTCAAAATAAACACTAAGGGAGATATGCTACAGCTGCATCCCCCTTCTCCTTTTGTAGTATTTATTGTTTTACACTAGATGGATTTTTTGGCAACTGAGGTGGATTCTAAACATTAACAGAAGGCCTGCAGGTAGGGCAAGGGGAACTACAGTACATGCTGCCAGGAAGTGAGGAAGATTACATTTCCCCCTAATCAGAAATATTCGAAAGGTTTATATAGTCACATGTACTACTGATTTATGCAAAGTTAAAAACAAAAGGTATTTTTAGTGGTTACATTTGAGCTCCTCTGAACATTCTGACTGTTTCCTCCAGTCATACCTTCATGATATTACCTTGACTATAGGCATGCAGTCCCACACACAGGCTCAGGCAGAGAGATTGTAATATGGTCCCCCTCCTCCCCTCTCATAGCATGAGTCTCACAGAAACACTAAGTTTTTCACAGTTCACACAGTTTTTTTAAACGCTGATTTTGACGCAAATCCGCGTCTTGATCAGCGCCAAAAAACGTCTGAATCCGCCTCCCATTGATTTCAGGAGGCGTTCTTTTCGCGGCGGCTTTTAACAGCTCGTGGTAAAAAAAAGCAGCATGCTCTTTCTTGCCACGGTTACCCCTCTGACCTCCCATTGAAATCAATGGGAGGCAGAGAAAGCGTGTCTTGGTACATTTTTTAGCCCGCGGCGCTCAATGGCCACAGGCGAAAAACGCCGCAAAAATCGCGGCAAGAAATTGCAGGCAAATCAAAATCTGCCTCAAAATTCCTGAAGAAATTTTGAGGCAGATTTTTCTGAGATACTACAGCTGCAACCCCCGCCTTCTTGTGTAGTATCTATTGTATTACACTAGATGGATTTTATGGCAAATGACGAAGATTCTTAACATTTAAAGAGAGCCTGCAGGTAGGCAAAGGAGAACGACATGCTTCTAGAAGGTGAGGAAGATGCCACTTACCCCCTAATTAAATATATTACAAAAGTTCATATAGTCACATGTATTACTGATTTATGCAAAGTTAAAAACAACAGGTACATTTCTAGTGGTTACTTTTGAGCTCCTCTGAACTCTTCTGATTGCTTCCTCCAGACATGCTTACGTGATATTTCCTTGTCTGTAGGTCAATGGCATAGTTTGAAAAAGCAAAAAGGAGACCCCCTAGTGGCTGGCAGGGATAATTAGACAATGAAGAGAAATGCGCCGAGGCACAGAGTCCCAGTTTCCCAGCCACCAGTCGACTAGTCGATAAGTGTCAGTAAAGGCAGTTAAAATATAACTTTTATTATGTATCAAACAGACAGACAACACTGAAGAGTTAAAATTATATCAAGAGACGGCCAGTATGTGTCGCAGAAGTCAGTGTGCATGCACCCAGTACAACGCTGGACGCAGTGAGAGAGACTGATTCAGCAGCTGCAGACTGCCGTGCATAGAAACAGTCCCCCACGGGTGGAAGCAATGACTGGACCGTCAGTGATAGATTAAAATGGCGATAGCCCCCCCGACATGTTTCGCTGCAGAAGCAGCGTCCTCAGGGGATAACACGGGGCTACACACTGGGAAACTGGGACTCTGTGCCTCGGCGCATTTCTCTTCAATGGCATAGTTTGTGCTCATCTTTTTCTTACCCAATAAAATAAGTCTATTATCTGATGTCTTAGTGCAGTAATTCCCCACTCTATCACCATGGAGGAACTCTTAAATAATGTTTTCACTCCGGGGATCATCGATTCCCCTTCCTACCTCAAAGAGGCTTGTAACACCTTCCATGATTTTTACTTGGCACCATATAATGAGTTGTGTTAACTATTTTGCCAAGTATTGTTGCACAGGTTGACCAGTTTGCAATACTTTTTAAGTGGGAGATCTTGCAGCTGATGTATTTTGGAGAACCCCCAGCCAGGCTTAGAGGAACCTCAACTTTGCAAGGAACGCTGGCTGGGAAACCCTGTGTTCAATATTTGTCTCTGGTGAGCAAGTAAGTCACCATTCCTTGGTGGCCCTATAATTTGCCCCTAGTTCCTAATGATCTCTATACCTCCTTTCTGGTGACCCAATGTTTGGGGTCTTATTCCAGATGACCAAGTGTTTTAACCCTTTCATAATATACCAGGTCAATGTCTTGGGGAAATAGTTACAAATATTAGATTATTTATTTGTAGAACTTCTAAGCTGGTATTTTATGGATCGACGCACCATAAACGGTCCTAGAATTTTAATAATTCCATTTTTAGGAGCCTCTCATTAAATATAAAAAAAGTAAAAACCTTAAAAAAAACTGTAGCTAATTATCAAACAGATTACAAACTGAAAGAGATTAATCTTATCTCTCCGTGTCTCCCATATTACTTCCCCTAGTCAAAACCAAAAAGCCTGCTGTGTAAGATTGTTGTAAACTTAATTAAATAGTAATTTGTGTGGGTATTGGTAGAACTATGTAGATACATTTGGTGATGCAAAATAAATAAGTGAGGTAAATTGAATTACTTTAGCAGTAGTTTACTAATTAGTTAAGACAAAGAGTGCAATGAAACAGACAAATTGACGAGGAACATCATGAGCCCGGAAAAACGTATTTCCATTATTTGGGTTTTTAGTACTTTTCATGCTGTGATTCATGGTGTTATTTCTAGTATCTTATACTATTTATGGCAGATATGAAACAACAGAAAGACATTATCATGACGGAAATGGAGATATATGTTATACAGATTACAGGTGTTGCGCTCAAACATTGAGGCATCTACTGATTCTTCTGTGGCCCAACTGCAAACTTTATGGAGATGGCGAGAATATCTTCTACTGGAGCAGATGAGGCACGCATAAAGAATTAATTTGATGATGAAAGAGCCTTGAAGGTCATCTCCACATTAATGGAGATTTCTTTAATACAACTTTTGCTGTTACTTCTTGCTGTTAGTGGTAGGAGTGTATGCGAGGGGTCATGGGGTGGTTGCTTTAGTCATTGATAATCTCTGATACAGTCTGTCTGCTATCATATGTCTCTAGCTCACCCTAGTTGCTGCTGTAGGCAGCTAGAATTTCATAATTTAAAGATAAAATATCACCTTTAGAGATAATAATGTATCAACATTAAAGCTCCGTTCAGACGAGCGTAGCTAACCTCGGACATGAAAAACTGAATTTTTTCACGTCCAAGGTGCACCCGTGCAGACTAGAGTCTATGGAGGGATGCGTGACACGCAGTAAAATAGGACATGTCCTATTTTTTCATAAACTCTTCACATGCTCCATCAAAACAGTCGTGTGAACTACACCATTGAAGTCTAAAGATGGGTCCGTATGACGACCGTTGTTTTAACGGCCGTCACACGGACTACATATATGCTTATGAATGAGCCCTTAGAGATATTCTGTAGAGCAGCCACATGGACCCTAAAAAACAATAGTCTGGGGATGACCTTTTGACTTCTATGGGAGAGTTTTGTGGGTATGCTCGGTGACCTGTGCAGAGGTCATTGTGCAGGAGCAGGGATGAGGGGAGCTGTGTCCATCACGTAAATGGTGGATCCTGTATTATCTATATATAGGTGTTACCTGTCATTGTAATCCTACCTGTGATTGATAATAGGATGACTGCTGAGAAGTGATCTCTACCGAACAGGAAGGGTCAGTCTATTGTGATGCTCAGTGGCCAGAGTGAAAACAAAGGTTTCAGAATATTTTTTTTTAAATATTGATATTGACATAGAAAATTAAAGCATCATAAAAATTCTAAAAAAAATATGATTGAAACAAAAGGTAATTTTCTGATGACACATTCCCTGTAACTCTACACCTGTGTGATAGAAAGCAGGAGATTTGGCGCTCTGTATAATGAAAAACATGGTTTTGACGCTAAATATATATTATGAGAATAAGTGCAACATTTTGGACCTATTTGTAAAAATAAAGCATAATAAATTTTAACTTTAAAGGGGTTTTCCAGTCTCTAAAAATTGATGGCCTATCCTCAGGATAGGCCATCAATAGCTGACCGGTCGGGGTCCGACTGTCCTACGAGCGCTGCTTCCCCTTCATTCCGGTCACTGCTCGTATTGGGAATGGTGGGAGACCCGGTAGTCGGACACTGATCGATCAGCTATTAATGGCCTATCCTGAGGATAGACCATCAATTTTTAGGGACTGGAAAACCCCTTTAACTATTTTACTACCCTAGATTACCAAGAATGTACCAATTATTCCATTTATTGCCATAGAGCACAAAAGCTAATGAAGGTATAATGGATGATAATGTCGATGGAGACACACTAGCTTTGATTATATAAACATATATTTTGTGTACTGTATTGTAGTATAATTTATATGTACAGTATGGCGGCATTAGTAATGTATACTATATGGTGCTTTTAGTTATTTGTACAGTATGGCAGCATAATCTATATAGACTGTATGCTAATATTATTTAATCACTTAATAATGAAGGCATCCATTTGTAAAATACCACATCCTAAGAATAAAATCATCTTATGCTTTTAAAGCCAATGTAGTGTGGCTCTTAGATAAACAAGAGTAGAAAAAGGAACCTCCAGCTCACCTTTGTTGCATCTATGATTTTGAATGTTCGTGCGCGGATTCTCGTGTCGGCACACGCTGAGTAGACAAAACTGGGAAGATCAAGGTTGGATCCAGCACGAAAAAATCGAATAAAATGGAAAGGATTTTCCAAGTTTAATGGGCCAGTAATTTGGCTATTTAAAAATCAGGACTTGGATACACTGCGTGACGTCCTGGAAGTGTAAGGAAGGTTAGTGATGTATGGAGAAAAGCCTACGCGTTTCAGACGCTACGAGCGTCCTTAATCATGGCTGAAGCTGATGATTAAGGACGCTCGTAGCGTCTGAAACGCGTAGGCTTTTCTCCATACATCACTAACCTTCCTTACACTTCCAGGACGTCACGCAGTGTATCCAAGTCCTGATTTTTAAATAGCCAAATTACTGGCCCATTAAACTTGGAAAATCCTTTCCATTTTATTCCATTTTTTCGTGCTGGATCCAACCTTGATCTTCCCAGTGTGGCTCTTAGTCATAGTCGCTTTGAGTAAGAGCCACGCTACATTGGCTTGAAACGCGTGAGATGATTTTATTCCTAGGATGTGCTGTTATATCACTTTTTCAATGTATTGAAATAAATGAAGATGTTTTTAATCTCACTGCATGAAGTTCTTGAATTTTCAATTGCCTTCCTTCATGGATTATACCGTCTGCCGATGTGGATATATCCGAGCACCATTTGAATGACCCCTGATACTATTGAAAGCACGTTGAGAAGAATATTTTTTTCTTTGTGTTGATCTATTTGTATGCGTATATGCCAAAACGTATTTGTGAGCCCCCCTTGACAAAATCCTGTATACGACCATGAATCCTTGTGAAACTAGTTTACGGGTAGTTGATATTATCTATACTCTTCCATCTTCTTTTACATCTTTTTCCAAAGAGGAAAGCAGTCAGTGAGGAGGTCATCTCTACTCCTTGAAGGGGTGGTTTTCTTATCCACAGGATATGTCATAAATGTCAGATAGATGCGGGTCCCACCTCTGGGACCTGCACCTATCTCTAGAATGGGGCCGCTCAAACCCCATTCTACCTCTCTGTGACCCAGCTGACTCATGTGATTTCCGACCATGTAGAATGAAACTGCAGAGCTTGTTGAGCTACGCTGTTTCCGTAAGTCCCATAGAACTAAATTGTAGTTACGGAAAGAGTGTAGATCGCATTCTACGTTGTTTCCATAACTGCTATTCACTACTATGGGAGCTATGGAAACAGCGTAGCTCAACAAGCTATGTAGTTTCATTCTACATGGTCGGAAATCACATGAGTCAGCTGGGTCACAGAGAGGTAGAATGGGGTTTGAGCGGCCCTATTCTAGAGATAAGTGCAGGTCCTGTGGATATGTCATAAATGTCCCTGACCGGAAAGCCCCTTTAACTGTAAAAAATGAGGGTTGCAACTAGAAGAGAAAATATATGGATCATTTATAACTACACTACACTGGCAAAATATTGACTGGAAACAAACTCACCACTTTTTAAGGGAATGTGTCGCTAGAAAAATATATATATTTTTTTTAGTTAAACTGTTAGTATATAAAGGATTACACATTGTTCTAATTTTTTTAATTTTTTCACAAGTCAGGAAATATTATAAATTAGATTCTAATTTATAAAATTTCCATGTGCTGGTCACTAGAGGGAGAAATTCCCAAAATTGCAGCATTGGCATGTGGTAAAGCAACCTCATTGCTTTATGCTGCAAAATTGGAGAAGTAGGGGGGTTGAATGTTCAAACCTCCTACACTGTGCGCCGCCATTTTTTTAGCAAATGCACAGTGTAGGAGGATTAGATACAGTGGTAATCACACAGTATAACACAAACATACACACACATCACATACACAAACATAACTTACCTGCTCCTGCCGCCGCCGCTGTCCCTGCCGCTGTCTCCGCTCCCTCCGCTCCTAGTCCTTGCTTCTGAACATATGGACGGAAGCCGCGACTGGAAGTAGTCATCTTACTGTCCGGCCGCGGCTTCCGGTCCACATGAAAATGGCGCCGGATTTCGCTCTGCCGAGGACCTTCCTTTTGGACTGTGTGGGAGCGGCGCATGCGCCATTCCTACACAGACGGTGTACACTATAGTGAATGGAACGGCTCCCGTTCGCATTCTCTATGGGGATGTATGTGCTGTATTCCATCTCTGTATGTGTCGTTAATCGACACATACAGAGATGAAAAAAAAATGGCAGCCCCCATAGAGAAGAAAAAGAGAAAAAAGTACAACACAAAAACACGAATAAATAAAATGTATTTAATGACATAATAAAAGCAATAACATATAAAAAAAATTTTTTCCATGACACCTTCCCTTTAAGCAAAGCCACTACAATCATTAAAGGGAGCGTTTTATCAATAGAGGGTTAAATCAAGTCAGAAATTCATCCACTTGGGATATTAGTAAAGGTTGTGAAAATAGGGAACTGGCGAACAAAGCAAAGGCAATAGTGCAAGATCCTGTATTAATAAAACAAGACAAGGAAGAAAAACACCCTGACCCGGATTAACCTTTTATTGATAGGATTGGAAGCTCTACATTATATATGTCTTCTTCTTATATTTACCAAACAAAGACATTTTCTTTGTTTTTATTTAAGCTCGCTATTCACAAAGCACCCGACCAGAGAAAAGACTAACCTTGAAAATGTGCAATTTTGCTAAATTTCCAATCAAGGGGCTGCATTTGCACCATGTAAGACAATGGCGGATCAATTACACAATAAGCAGGGCCAAAGGGATTGTCCAGTCCCTAAAAATTGATGGCCTATCCTCAGGATAGGCCATCAATAGCTGATGGGTCGGGGTCCGACTCCCGGAACCCCCTGCGATCAGCTGTTTTGAACTGGCCGCATCGCTAGTACGTGCTTCCCCTTCATTTCTACTTGCTCACTATGAATCGTCGACACGGATGTAGCGGCGATTCACAGATATTGCAGCCGTCTCCCATTCACTTCAATTGGAGAAGAAAGATGCAATACCTGTGAATCGCTGCTACATCCGTGTCGACAATCCACAGTGAGCAAGTAGAAATGAAGGGGAAGCAGCGCTCGTCCGAGCGATGCGGCCCATACAAAACAGCTGATCGCAGGGGGTTCCGGGAGTCGGACCCCGACCCATCAGCTATTGATGGCCTATCCTGAGGATATAGGCCATGAATTTTTGGGGACTGGACAACCCCTTTAAGTTGGAAGGTGTTCCATATAGTGTACAGTTATACAGTGTACATACAGTCTACAAATAACCATACAGTGTCTAGTAATAAGCGCCATTCATTATGGTGAATAAATAACAATGACATACGTTGGACAAATAACAACCCTATACAGCGCTGCCACCACCGTACACTCCAAAAACAATGTACTGTATAACCACCATGAATATCACCATGTAGAACTCAAATTTGATAATACCAACATACAGTCACCAAATAAGAGCTCCGCATATAAAGTAATCTAAAAGTGCTGTACAATGTCTAAATAAAACTACTATACAATAAATATTAAGATTTGGAGTGGTCACAAGCTACAGTTGCCAGGCCTTCTGTAGTATCCCCATTAGTAGGGTTGGTTGATGCACACCACTCAAAGGTCAGCCTTAATAATAGGGCATATAGACATCAAAGAGGGCTCTCTCCACAATGTACCTTCTATATGTGCTTTTCGTCAGAATACCAGGCACAATCTGCAGCGTTCCAAAATCTGATTCTGGTGCTGTATAGTGGAAACTTTTTACATACTTAATTGTGGTACCTGTCACACAGTGGAGGTACTACCACAGAGGCAAGGAACATCCACCACTAGGTGGTTACTGCATACAGATTTATACAGATCCCATTGAATTCAATAAGAGCTTTATAAATCTGTATGCAGTTAGCTCCCCCTAGTGGTGACTGCTTGTATACAGATTTATAGAATTTATCAAGTCAGAAAAACAGTATACCTCTTCTGTATGGATATATTATGTAATTAATCATCATAATAAAATGTTTCACCTAAAAAAAAAATTGCGAAAATTACTTTTATTAAAGGGATTGAGACCCATACCGTTATGGTGATCTCATGGGTTGGACGTCCACGATCATACATCAATTAAAAATCCAGAATAACCCCTTTAACAAGTAAACCTTCTATAAACAAAATAATCTCCTATTAAATTGCTAGTGTATCCCTTTAAATGTTGATCTGGCATTCATCATAGCCTCCATACTCACACATTCATTATACTGTTTCATCTCGTAATGATGACAACCTTTCACTTTCTCATGGATATGACTGATAGGTTGTCAACGCTTTGCTCTTGCTACTGTCATCACGGAAAGATCTGACCTTTAATAATATATGTAGGATTAAAGGAAAACTCCATTCAGGACTTATAACTATTGCTCAGTCTATAAGGTCACTCGAAGAGAAACCTAGGAAAATACATGGAGTGAAGACTATTTATATTTAATTGTAATTTTCATTATAACATTTTTCCAAGATAATACAAGTATAACCTGTATTCTGATATAGCATTAAAGGGTTTTTACACTTTTTTGGTCTTGCAGCTTCTCTGCCAATAAATGTGTCTCCATGATTGCATACAATACAAACATACCCTGAGTAGTGGTATCCTGCAGTCATACTCCCTTATATCTGTTCTTTACTTGCTGTCTTACAGATGATAGAAGGTAGACATAGGTCTGCATAGGAGCTGTAGACACAAAACGGTGGGAGGCTGAGGGGCTGCCTCTGAATAAATCACATCCTTCCACTGACCGTGCGCCACAATTGTGGGGTAACAACTGTGGCTGTGCACCATCCATCCCCCCATCAGACATAAAATAAAAATATACACTACCGTTCAAAAGTTTAGGGTCACTTAGAAATTTCCTTATTTTTTAAAGAAAAGCACAGTTTTTTTCAATGATGATAACATTAAATTAATCAGAAATACACTCTATACATTGTTAATGTGCTAAATGACTATTCTAGCTGCAAACGTCTGGTTTTTAATGCAATATCTACATAGGTGTATAGAGGCCCATTTCCAGCAACAATCACTCCAGTGTTCTAATGGTACATTGTGTTTGCTAACTGTGTTAGAAGGCTAATGGATGATTAGAAAACACTTGAAAACCCTTGTGCAATTATCTTAGCACCGCTGTAAACAGTTTTGCTGTTTAGAGGAGCTATAAAAGGGACCTTCCTTTGAGCTAGTTGAGAATCTGGAGCATTACATTTGTGGGTTCGATTAAACTCTCCAAATGGCTAGAAAAAGAGAGCTTTCATGTGAAACTCAACAGTCTATTCTTGTTCTTAGAAATGAAGGCTAATCCATGCGAGAAATTGCAAAGAAACTGAAGATTTCCTACAACGGTGTGTACTACTCCCTTCAGAGGACAGCACAAACAGGCTCTAACCAGAGTAGAAAGAGAAGTGGGAGGCCCCGCTGCACAACTGAGCAACAAGACAAGTACATTAGAGTCTCTAGTTTGAGAAATAGACGCCTTACAGGTCCTCAACTGGCAGCTTCATTAAATAGTACCCACAAAACGACAGTGTCGACGTCTACAGTGAAGAGGCGACTCCGGGATACTGGCCTTCAGGGCAGAGTGGCAAAGAAAAAGCCATATCTGAGACTGGCTAATAAAAGGAAAAGATTAATATGGGCAAAAGCACACAGACATTGGACAGAGGAAGATTGGACAGACGAATCGAAGTTTGAGGTGTTTGGATCACACAGAAGAACATTTGTGAGACGCAGAACAACTGAAAAGATGCTGGAAGAGTGCCTGACGCCATCTGTCAAGCATGGTGGCGGTAATGTGATGGTCTGGGGTGGCTTTGGTGCTGGTAAAGTGGGAGATTTGTACAAGGTAAAAGGGATTTTGAATAAGGAAGGCTATCACTCCATTTTGCAACGCCATGCCATACCCTGTGGACAGTGCTTGATTGGAGCCAATTTCATCCTACAACAGGACAATGACCCAAAGCACACCTCCAAATTATGCAAGAACTATTTAGGGAAGAAGCAGGCAGCTGGTATTCTATCTGTAATGGAGTGGCCAGCGCAGTCACCAGATCTCAACCCCATAGAGCTGTTGTGGGAGCAGCTTGACCGTATGGTACGCAAGAAGTGCCCATCAAGCCAATCCAACTTGTGGGAGGGGCTTCTGGAAGCATGGGGTGAAATTTCTCCCGATTACCTCAGCAAATTAACAGCTAGAATGCCAAAGGTCTGCAATGCTGTAATTGCTGCAAATTGACCAAAGCAAAGTTTGAAGGAGAAAATTATTATTTCAAATACAAATCATTATTTCTAACCTTGTCAATGTCTTGACTATATTTTCTAGTCATTTTGCAACTCATTTGATAAATATAAGTGTGAGTTTTCATGGAAAACACAAAATTGTCTGGACGACCCCAAACTTTTGAACGGTAGTGTATATATATATATATATATATATATATATGCTCATTACACTGCTTTTCTTGTCCCCTCAGGCTCCCCCAGCATGCCGCGGCTCATACAAGGTGCTGGGTCACATACAACGTCCTGACACTGTCTAGCATCAGTACCTTGTATAAGCCATGGCATGCTGAGGGAGCCTGAGGGGACCTGATGAGAAGCGAAGAGGAGCGGTGAGTATACATATTTTTTTATTTTATTTTCCAACGGGGTAGGAGGTAGTCTGATCGGAGGGGGGGCAGGGTACCTTGCTACGCCCCACAGAGTCAAATCTACGCCAGCTAGCAGCTGGCGTAGATTTCCTCTATTATTTACAGCAGCTTTCTACTGTAAATTCAAATAAATTTGTCGGGCTGCGGTGGCCCCATTTCTTTTGGTAAGCTAGCATCTATCTATCTATCTATCTATCTATCTATCTATCTATCTATCTATCTATCTATCTATCTATCTATCTATCTATCTATCTATCTATCGATATTTCTCATACCTATTTTTAATGATATATTCTTCAGTTTAGACATGATTTGATAACTCCATTGTAGCTAATGTACTCATCATTATTACATTTTCTTTTCTGATTTAAAATATGTCTCATGCCTTGGAACAGAAATACAATTACTACACTTATGTGTAATTTTAAGTGTATGGTAAACTCAGAAAACAGTTTTGATGGCAGATAACCAATTAGTTTTACTCATATAATTTTACATTTGTATAATGTTATTTTTTGTGCATTACTCATTAGGGTGTGAGAATGAGAAAAAGTCCCTTCAAGATAAAGAGACCTTTGGTCTACGGTGGGAACATACAGGTGAAATTCACAATATAAAAAAGTATAAAAGCGTAAGAATTAGCAATAGTTGCATAGTCAGAAAAAAATTGAAAATTCTATTGCCATTTATTTTGGGATGGTTTACTGTAGAATTTATATAATTTCTTAGTATTTTACTTGTATTAATATATTTTGGAAGGGGAATGCCTAAAAATATGAGTTTTATTGTATGTTACAAATATGGCGATACCAAATTGAGATATTTTTTGTTTGATTATTTTGAATCATTAAAGACTGTTTTTATGGAAAAATTTATTTATTCTTTTTTAACTTAAAGGGTTATTTCCATCTCATGGATGGCATATCGCTATTATATACCATTACTTCATGATCGGTGGAGGTCTGACCTCTGGGACCCCTCTCCTGAGAATGAAGGAGCCCCAAAACATCCAAGTTATAAGGAAACTGCAACCAGCCACATTCATGTTCCCTGCACTGCCGGTGTCTGAGTGCCGCTGTGCATGGGTAAACAGTGAAGGGCCCGCAGTAGTAAAGCAAAGATGTGGCCCCTTCATTCTCAGGATTGGTGGGGATCCCAGAGGTTGGACCCCCACTGATCATAAAGTGATGGCATTTACTTGGGTATGCCATGACTTTACAAGATAGAATTAAACCTTTAATTTTGAATTTTGAATTGGGATAGCTGTCGACCGACCAGATATTCCTCCCAACTCCACCATTAACCATAACTGCTATTGACCATGGAATCTGGGGGTTAAACGCCCAGGATCCTAGATCTGAATCTAAATTCACTTATGAGAAAAAACCTTTGTATGCCTCCGCATGAATTTGTAGGCACTTGGAGGGATAGTATGGGACCATTAAATTTCCATGGGTGCCATATTACGGATCCATACAACACGTGTCTATGAGGCCTTTCACATATTCCTACAGACAAACATAATTCTCTTTGAGTCCCTTTAAATGCTCCATGTAACTCACCTCTAGCCTGTGAATTTAAGACATTGCGCAGGTTTTGTAAAGACAAATATAAAAGCCACCATCACATTTCCTGACCAACCACTCGTAGAGCAAATTGGATCCCCTATGGGCTGAAAATTGTGTTTACAAGAAGTACAAGTGGACATCGTACCTTTATTCTTTGCTCAGTTCTTCAGACTGAGCGCAACAAATACTTTTCTGAGTTAATGTCCTGGATGACAATTTGTAGAATTCACTTCTATTTTCCTGCTGGCAACAGGAGCTGTGTTTGGGAGAAATATACTAAATTGTTGGACTTATTACTGAGGTCTTACAGCAAACTGTGGGCTGAGCTGTCGGTGGATATATCTGGTCTCTCCACTTGCAGATAGCAGAGTGAGAAGGGCTGGAGATTAGAAGGCCTGCGGATTAAGGCATGATTAGGCGTACTGGTAGACTATAAGGTTTCCATAGAAACTTAAACTGGTGCTTTTTCTATGAAGCACGGACTTAACCCTCTATATTTTGGAGCTCATAAACTAAAGGCAATTGGAAAGTTTGATTAGTAGTTGCTTTAATTCATTAAAATACTTCACATTTTTCAAGCTAGAAGGGTGTTATGGCTAACTTATGGCTAGCTATGGCCACTTTAACATAGACATCCCATTGTTTGGGTTGGGATGTATGTCCTGCGGTGTCTACCATTGAGGAATAAGTGATCGGACAGGTTGGATCTCCGTCTAATCCTATTTTCATCTCTTGAGATCAGTAAGGCGAGCAAAACAGACATGTTTATAGAGAAGATAGATGTTGATGATACCTTCATGCCTATGGAAAGCGTAAAGGGGTTTTCCACCCCCCCAAGAATAATACTTAATGTGCTCCAAATGTCTAAAAATAAGAAATATATTATATTTACCATTAAATCCCATGCCATTGCCATGATACCGGTGTTATGGAACTCCGCCATGTCTTGTTTACTTCGGCCGTATGATGATGCATCACACAAGGACAAGTATTTGTGTAAACGAGAAAATGCAGATTTTTCTAGGTATCAGCGCTGTCGTAATGGGTCAAAAATTGCGATGTCCGCAGATGAGAGTGGATGTAGGTGGTATCAAGGAAACTCGACAATAAATGGTATAAGTAGAGTATTAAAAGATGATCATGTGTTTACCAGTCTGACGAAGAAATCGGTATGATTTCGAAATGTGTCGCTGTATTGCCTCTGTCGGAAATAAATGCATGTCATCTTTTAACCCCTTCCCTCCTCAGCCATTATTTAGTTTTTTCCTCCCCACCTTCCAAAAGCTATAATTTTTTTTATTTTTCCATCTTAATAGCCATACAAGGGCTTGTTTTTTGCGAGACAAGTTGTAGTTGTTCATGGATCCATTTATTCTACGGCATAATGTACTGGAAAGCTGTACAAAAATTATTTGTGGCGTGAAGTGGGCAAAAAACAGCATTTTGGGGGTTTTGTTTTTACGGCATTCATCAGGTGATAAAAACGACATATTCACCTTATTCTACAGGTTGATATGATTATGGCGATACCAAATTTATATGTTTTATTTTATGTTTTACCACTTTTAAATAAAAAAAAAAATTTGTGGCGCCGTATTCTGAGAGCCATAACTTTTTAATTTTTACATCAATTTAGCGAGGTGAGGGCTTATATTTTGCGGGGCAAGCTGTAGTATTCACTGATACCATTTTGGGGTGTATTCGACTTTTTGATCACTTTTTATTTCATTTTTGTGGAGCGCTAAGGTGACCAATAACCAGCAATTTGCTTGTTTTATATATATATATATTTTTTTTTACACCATTTACAGAGCGGGTTAAACTACGCTATATTGTGATAGTTTGCACTTTTACAGACGCGGCGATACGAGTTATGTTAACTTTGATTTAGGGAAAAGATGGGAAAAGTTTTTTTTTTTTAACTTTTAATACTTTATTTTTATTGGAACATAACAAAAAACTTTATTTAACTGTTTTTTTACTTTTTTTTTATTAGTCTCCCTAGGGGACTTGAAGCAGTGATCGTTGGATCGCTTGCATGATATACTGCAATACTAATTTATTGCTGTATATCGTGATTCTGACAGTCTTCTTTGAAGCCCTGCCGGAGGCGGAGCTTCAAAGGAGTACAAAGATGGCAGACCTGGGGGCCTTTCTTTGGTCCCCAGGCTGCTATAGCAACCATTGTTACCATCCGATCGCACCGTGGGGGGGGGGGGCGATGGCGTGTTTGAGGGGGCGCCCCCTTATTCTAATACTGTAAATGCCACGGTCACGATTGAACGCGCCATTAAAGGTGTTAAACGGGAGGAATCAAAGTGAACTTTGATTCCGCCCATTGCAGTGAGGTGTCTGTATGTGTATGTGAGACCGTGAGCTCCCTCCATACTTCCCCTTAACCCATATCACGTACAATTACGTGATTGGGCGGGAAGGGGTTTTAATACTCTGGCTCATACCATTTGATCCCGAGTTTCCTTGATACTACCTACTTCCACTCTCATTTGCGGATATCATTACTATTACCCATTACGATAGCGCTAATCCCTAGAAAAACTCTTGTTTTCGCAAATACATTTACAGACGGAGCCAGCCCTGTCCCCGTGACGGATTATCAGCAGCAGTCCCTGTATCTACTGATTCACATTACAGGGTGTTGTGCTCCCAGCGCAACACCATCAGGTGAGCATAAACGCTGCGCCTGGCGCTTGTCTTTTTTCTGTCTTTTACTCTAGCTACACAAGGGCAAGTGACCAAGCAGCAACTCCCTGGAAGCAGCAATGATATCAGTATGATGGGCTTCATCTACCCTTGGATCAGCGATGGGCTACAATGGTCACATGTCCATGTATGACACATCGTTTTGCTGCTGAGGTAAAAATGATGAGGCGGAGGATTTCTATAGTTGGAGGTAGACAACCAGCTGCCAGCCATCTTTTGAAATTGAACTCAGGGGAAATCTAACTTGCCTGTTCCGTGTTTCCTTGTGCTGTCCTCATAGACATGAGATTGTCGACAGGTCCCACAGAAATTGTTGGGATCTGACAACAAAAATCTAAGGCCAACTTTAGTATTGTGAAAACTTACTAGTCAGCAAGTAAAGGCCCTATTACATGGGCCAATGATCATGGGCAAACGAGCGATCATATGAACGCTCGTACCCGATCATTGCCCTGTGTAATCAGGGCAAAGATCAGCAAGCGCTCATTCATCGGGCTGATCTGCGCTTTTATGCAGAATTAAAAATCATCGTTGTCGGCAGCACATCTCCCGATGTAATCAGGGAAATATGCTGCCGACATAATGAAAATGTATAGAGAAGAGTAGTAGTGTAACGGCCGCGGTCTCCTTACCTGCTGACGGCCGCGACCATAGACCTCTCTCCTGTGGCCGACGTCTCCTTCCCCGGAGTCATCAGCACATCCAGCCACTCTGCCCTATAGTGTCTGCTAGGGGCGCGCGCTCGTTACCAGCCTTAAAGGGCCAGCACGCGCATATGTAATTAATTAATTAATTATTCCCAGATCACCCTGGACTATAAAAAGGGCCCTGCCCTTTCACTCCTTGCCATGTTAGTCTTGCAAATGGTCCCTTAGTCATATCCTGTTCCCAGTGTTCCCGTGCCCTGCTACCTGCATCCTGTTTCCCGTGCTGTGTTTGTTCCTGAGCCTTGTCTAGTGTTGGAGTAATTGTTGTGTCATTTGCTACGCCTGCTGTTATACACCACTTCTGGTGTCACCTGCCGAGCCTGCTGTTACACTCCACGTCTGGTGTCATCAGCCACGTCTGGCACTACCTGCCACATCAAGCCCCATCTGTGCCAAAGCCTCTGCTACTGTCTGGACTATCTCAGCTACCCTTGTGCTAATAACTTTGCATAGACTTTGTATAGACTGTGACTTGGCCAGCTGAGACTCCGCTATGGCAGAGCGGCCTAGCGGGTCCACATACCCCTAGATCGTTACAAGCTCGTCCCTATACATATCCAATCATTGCACCGTGTGAAAGGAGCAAACGAGCACCGATCAACGAGCTGTCTCGTTGATCGGAGATTGTTTACACGACCCATGTCGGGGCGTGTAATAGAACCCTTGTTTAAACACTAATTTGAAAAAAATAACAAAAATGAATACATTTTCTATATGCTAGAATTTAGTTATTTAAAGTGGGTTGTCTAGTTTCGAAAACCCTATTTGGAATTTTATATGATTCCATAGAGAAGGGTTCCACATTTAGGATTCTTATCTATTATTCAGAGCAGACAGCAGTTACAAGGAGCGTCTCCCATGCTGGAGGACCCACACATCCATGTATTACATAGACATCCACGATTTCCACGGGAATTGTGTAATGTTTCAGTCCTCCTTTCTGTGGGTCTGCAGGAGAATTTAACATCTGCTGCCAGGTTCACCTACAGATTACAGCAGATCGCTGGGTGTCTAATCCCTGCAGGGGCGGATTATAATAAGGGCAATCTGGGCAAGTGGCCGGGCCCGAGGCTGGAAGGGGGCCCAGTTCGACTGGGTCTCCCATACCGGCTGTTAAAATTACAGCCGGTTCAGAGAACCGGAGTGAAGTGGGACCTCTCACCCAACCAGTTGCGTAGCTATAGGGGTCGCAGCGGTACTCAATTGCAACCAGGCCCCAAAGCCAGGGGCCGCACTATATCAATACAAAGTTACTATAGTAACTAGGGCTGCGGGCCCCTGTTACTATAGTAACTACCGTACTTACCTTCCTGCTTCCGGAGCGCAGCGGAGGTCCTGACGTCACAGCGCTGTGCGCAGCGCATGATGTCACAACACTATGCACTGCGCACAGCATCCTGATCCTTGATAGAGTCAGGACATTAGCTGCGGCTGAAGAGGAGGGTAAGATTAATATCCCTGTCTGCTGAAGCTGATGGGTCTGGGTCTGACTCCCAGTACCCCGCCAATCAGCTGTTCAGAAGGGGCCGCAGCGCTCTTATACAACAGCTGCTTCCCCTTCATTCCAGTCACTTGCTCACATTGTGAGTCCATGTCACTGATTCACAGTGTGACCAAGTGAGGAAAATGAAGGGGAAGCAGCTGTCGTACAAGTGCTGTGGCCCCTTCAAAACAGCTGATTGGTGGGGTCAGGAGTTGGACCCTGACCCATCAGCTATTGATGGCCTATCCTGAGGATAGGCCATCAATGTTTAGGGTCTGGACAACCCCTTTAAGCCTACGATGTGGCAGGCTTAGAGGGCACATGAGACAGGATCACAGATTGTGTGATGCTGTCTGCTGGGCCCTGTATCTAAGCCAATCACATGGTAGGCTTCGATACATGGCCCATGTGTGATCCTGTCTGATGGGCCCTGTATATAAGCCTACCTTGACGGACAGTATCACTCATGGGCCCTGTATCTAATCTTACCAGATGTGTTACTAATCGTTTTTTTTGTGTTTGTGTTTTCTTACAGGTTCAGTCATTGGACTACGTCAGATTCAAGGACTACTTCTATGACAGCTTTTTTTATTATTAATAAAATGGTTAATGAGGGTTGTGTGTTTTTTATTTTATTTCAATAAAATATTTTTTCTATGTCCTTGTATTTTTTTTAACTTTATTATTACCGCCTTAGTAATGGCCGCTGGTTGATTGACAACCTCCATTACTAAGACGAGGCTTAATGTTAGCAGGTACAGAGGCTAACACTAACCCCCATTAGTACCCCAGTACCCACCGCCACCAGGGGTATAGTTCTATTATATTCAGGAGTACAGTGTATGGTACTATTATATTCAGGAGCACAGTGTATAGTACTATTATATTCAGGAGCACAGTGTATAGTACTATTATATTCAGGAGCACAGTGTATAGTACTATTATATTCAGGAGCGCAGTGTATAGTACTATTATATTCAGGGGCGCAGTGTATAGTACTATTATATTCAGGGGCGCAGTGTATAGTACTATTATATTCAGGGGCGCAGTGTATAGTTCTATTATATTCAGGTGCGCAGTGTATAATACTATCATGAGACTTTTATCTTAGTTTACAAGTGCGGAAATGTTGGAAAAGTGAGGAGCCGAAGACATCTGACCTGTGAACTGCGGAAATGGGCTGTGCCTGAGAGAAGTCATCATATAGGTCCGGACCGGATGGAGAAGAAAAGAGAAAAAGAATCTGAGACGTCACCTGTGAGTCACTCAATGTAAATGTTTATTCTCCCTGTGACTGATCAGTACCATTGTTCAGGCTATACTGGGAGCTGCCGTTTTATGTCGTACAAATGTATACAGCAGGGGTTAAACTGAATTTGCAAATGATCTCTGTACTTGTTCTGGTGCTGTATATATACTGAGCTTGGTTCTGGAGTTATATAGATGTACTGAGCTTGGTTCTGGTGCTGTATATATGTACTGTGCTTGGTTCTGGTGCTGTATATATGTACTGAGCTCCGTTCTGGTGCTGTATATATGTAATGAGCTTGGTTCTGGGGATGTATATATGTACTGAGCTTGGTTCTGGGGTTGTATTTATTTACTGAGCTTTGTTCTAGTGCTGTATATATGTACTGAGCTTGGTTCTGGTGTTGTATATATGTACTGAGCTTGGTTCTGGGGCTGTATATATGTACTGAGCTTGGTTCTGGGACTGCATATTTGTACTAAGCTTGGTTCTGGGTCTGTATATTTGTACTGAGCATGATTATGAGTCTGTATATATTTACCTTCACTTAAGGAAAAAGTATATGTTAAATCTATTTTTACCTTAAGAGAAGGTAAATATATAAACATATATAGTAAAAACTAAACCCCCGCCCCAAAAAAATGGAGGAATCTCAGTTTTTTCCAATTCACCCATTATTTGGTACTTTACATGGTGCCAATAAAAACTACAACTCCTCCTGCAAAAAAATAATCTTTCACACACCATTCCATTGACGTAAAAATAAAAAAGTTATAAAGCTCCTGACCACTTTAGTGTCTCAAAGTATTCTGCTTTCTCTCTTCTGTATGGCTCATTCTCCTAATCTAAAACCGTGCCAGATCGGTGTCCGCCTAAACAGAAATTTGCAAATCTATACGGTACGGCGTCTTCAAAGTTCTGTCTTCGGAGTTTGCAGGGGGGGGGGGCAGACTTGAAAAAGTGCCCGGGGCCCATGGTACTCTTAATCTGCCCCTGAATCCCTTTCATAATAAAAAGCATTGTCCAAAGTGATCAACCCCTTTAAGATATATATTGAATGTTGTAATATTGATTGTGGTGTTACATGTACTTTATAATTCCACTGATAAAAAAAAATCCACTGAATAAATTCCACGCTACTAAACTGAGTAGAAAATTTGGTGAATGATCTCACGTTCGAGTCATGGAAATTGATGCTCTGTGTGTTTTATGTTTTTTTAAAATCTACCTTCACTCCGTGTGGGTTGTGAATCTAGCTGAGTTTATTGATCCGTGGATCTATCTTACTATCTTGCTGTATCCTAGCATTGAATAAAAATTGGATTGATTTTATGCCTGTGGCCTCTGACTGACATTGTTTGGAAATGATGGACTGAATTGTGAATATCCATCTACGTTGAAAGGTATTAATAGCAAACTGGGGAATTATTTATATTCTAGATTCCATTTTGTGAGCTCGGCAACATAAGGCAACAAAATTGAGAGGCCAATTACGAAAGGAATAAAATAGAATTCTATTAGTTCAGCACTTTCTGAACAGAAGTCATTGGATTATTGTAGAATAAGTAAGACTTGTCATCAGGGGCATAGCGAAAGGCTCATTGGCCCCGATGCAAAGGTTCTTCTTTGGCCCCCCAAACTTCTCAGCTTTCAGCTGCATCGCTGGGTCTCCTAAGTGACCCAACAATGCAGCACTAGCATCCAGGAGCGTCACTAAGGTCTTGAAACGTCAGGGGAAATAGCCCCAATACATATACCCCCACAAAAAAACATGTGTGCGTATATGTATATGTGTATATAGGAGATAGCATATCTATAGCACTATGACCCTATAGCTATGGATAGGATTAGATACAGTGGCTCAGCAGACAGTATCACACATGATAGGATTAGATATAAGGCCCAGCAGACAGTATCACACATGATGGGATTAGATACAGTGGCTCAGCAGACAGTATCACACATGATAGGATTAGATACAGTGGCTCAGCAGACACTATCACACATGATAGGATTAGATATAGGGTCCAGCTTCCTGACATTGCGGCTCCAGTGCTGGACCCAGGAAAGAAATGTTTTGCTTTTTTGTGTGTTACTAAATATTTTTGTGTGATTTTTCAAGTTCGGTCGTTTGACTACTTCAATAACAACGTTTTTTATTCAAAATAAAATGGTTAATGAGGGTTGTGTGTGGGATTTTTTTTTCAATAAAATATTTTTTCTATGGCTTTGTATTTTTCTAAACTTCATTACTACTGCCTTATTAACAGCTGCTGGCTGATTGACAGCATCCATTACTAAGGCGAGGCTTAGTGTTAGCCGGTGCAGAGGCTAACACTAACCTCCATTATTACCCCAGTCAGGGCCGCCATCAGGGGGGTATTAGGGGTAGTGGTGTGAGGGGCCCGGCCAAACCTAACTGAAAGGGGGGCCCGGCAACTGCCGCGACATTCTTTTGGTAGGAAAAAACGGGCCCCTGCAATGGGGCCCGTTTTTTTCACCAAAAGAATGTCGTGAGCTGCTGCTGCGGGCCCCCTCCCCTCGTCATGGGGGGCCGTCAAACCGTCCGCCCACGCGCGCGCACCCGATCGCGCGCACAAGGAAACTCCCGCGCGTGCGCACTTGCGAGCGCGCACCCACGAACGCCCGCACTGGAGACCGCCCGCGCCGCGGACACACATGGACAAAACTTACCTGGAGCCTGGCTGGAGGTGAAGGACTGGACGTCTGGACCGAAGACCTCACCTGGAAGACATCGCCGGAAGAGGACTGGAGTGGGAGCATCTCTTCTGACACGGTGAGTAAATTATCTCAAAGTGCTGTTTATGTATGGCCCTGTTCACACAGTATTTTGCAGGCAAAAAAAAATCTGCCTCAAAATTCCTTAAAGAATTTTGAGGCAGATTTTGACCTGCCCACACTATCTTGCCGCATTTTTTTGCTGCGTTTTTTGCTCGTGGCGATTGAGGACAGCAGACAAAAAACGCAGCGAAAAATGCATTTTCTGCCTCCCATTGATTTCGATGGGAGGTCAGAGGCGGAACCGCGGCAAGAAAGGACGTGCTGCTTTTTCTTTTTTCCGCAACTGGCTCCCATTGATTTCAGATTAAATCAATGGGAGGCGGTTTTGGAAGTTTTTTGGTGCTGATTCTGACGCAGTGTCTGAGTCAATATCAAGGCCCAAAAACTCTGTGAACTGGGCCTTATTGTTGGGGCTTATTCAGACGAACGTGTAATACATCCGTGCAACGTGCGTGATTTTCACGCGCCTCGCATGGACCTATGTTACTCTATGGGGCCGTGCAGACTGTCAGTGATTTTCACGCAGCGTGTGTCCGTGCGTCCGCTGCGTAAAACCCACGACATGTCCTATATTTGTGCATTGTTTGCGCATCACGCACCCATTGAAGTCAATGGGTGCGTGAAAATCACGCCCAGCACTTCCGCAGCCGTATAAACTATGAATGAAAACAGAAAAGCACCACGTGCTACAAACATACAAACAGAGTGTCATAATGATGGCGGCTGCGCGAAAATCACGCAACCGCGCATCATACGCTGCTGACACACGGAGCTGTTATGGACCTTTTGCATGCGCAAAACGCCACGTTTTTTGCGCGTGCAAAAAGCACACGCTTGTGTAAATCCGGCCTTAGGGTAGGAAAACACTAGGCATGAACGCTGCGGATTTTATGCAACACATTTTATTGTGGAAAATCCGCAGCGTATTACAGTCGCAGCCGAGTGGATGAGGTTTGAACAAATCTCATTCACACGCTGCAAAAATAATGGACCTGCAGTGCGGCTTTTGGCTTTTTAAGCCGCAGCATGTCAATTTATTCTGCAGAATCGCTGCTCCTTTGTTGCGGAAACGCTGCGGTTCTGCCGCAAAAATCACACATGAGAAGAAAAAAAAGGTACTTTTTTAAATTGATAAAGTTTAGACTTACCCCGGCCGTAGTCCTGGTGACGCGATCCTCTATTCTTAGCGCAGCCCGGCCTCCTGTCATGACGTTTCATCCCATGTGACTGCTGCAGCGGTAACATGGTCTACAGCGTCATCCCAGGAGGCGGGGCTACGTTCAGAAGAGAGAGATGCGTCACCTAAACTACAGCCGGGGTAAGTCTAAACTTTTTTTTCCCTGCAGGATTCCCGCAGCGGACACGCCTCACCAAACCTGCGCCACTATTTGGTGCGGTTTTGCTGGCGGAATTCCCTGCGGCTACCGGGGCGGATAAGCTGTGGAGTTTTACTCAGCATATCCGCCTAGTGTGTCCCTTATGATGTCGCTCCTGGAGCTGCTGCCGGTCTCTAAATAGGCAGTTGGTTCAGTAGAATTTGGAATTATTTTTTTTTGTGAACCAGCTTAAAAAAATACAAAACTTTTGTGTTAGGGCCTGTTCACATCACTGTTCGCTTCCGCTCCGGGGTTCCTTCTGAGGTTTCTGTCGGGTGAACCCCGCAACGGAAAGTGAAAGTGATAGCACAGCTTCCGTTTCCATCACCATTAGCGCAGTCGACTGCGCTATTGATTCCGTCCGAAAACCAGCCGGAATGGTGACGAACGGAAACCATTAGCGATGTTTCCGTCACCATTGAGATCAATGGTGACTGAAACGGAAGCTGTGCTGTCACTTTCACTTTCCGTTGCGGAGTTCACCCGAAAGAAACCTCAGACGGAACCCCGGAGCGGTGGTTCGTCACCATTTCGGCTGGTTTTCGGACGGAATCAATAGCGCGGTCGACTGCGCTAATGGTGATGGAAACGGAAGCTGTGCTATCACTTTCCGTTGCGGGGTTCACCCGACAGAAACCTCAGATGGAACCCCGGAGCGGAAGCGAACAGTGATGTGAACAGGCCCTAACACAAAAGTTTTGTATTTTTTTAAGCTGGTTCACAAAAAAAAATAATTCCAAATTCTACTGAACCAACTGCCTATTTAGAGAGCGGCAGCAGCTCCAGGAGCGACATCATAAGGGACACACTAGGCGGATATGCTGAGTAAAACTACACAGCTTATCCGCCCCGGTAACCGCAGGGAATTCTGCCAGCAAAACCGCACCAAATAGTGGCGCAGGTTTGGTGAGGCATGTCCGCTGCGGGAATCCTGCAGGGAAAAAAAAGTTTAGACTTGCCCCGGCCGTAGTTTAGGGCGACGCGTCTCTCTCTTCTGAACGTAGCCCCGCCTCCTGGGATGACGCTGTAAACCGTGTGACCGCTGCAGCAGTCACATGGGATGAAACGTCATGACAGGAGGCCGGGCTGCGCTAAGAATAGAGGATCGCGTCACCAGGACTACAGCCGGGTCAAGTCTAAACTTTTTTATAAATTTAAAAAAGTGCCTTTTTTTTTTTTTCTCATTTGTGATTTTTGCGGCAGAACCGCAGCATTTCTGCAACTGAGGAGCGGCGATTCCACAGAATACATTGACATGCTGCGGCTTAAAAAGCCAAAAAGCCACACTGCAGGTCCATTATTTTTGCAGCGTGTGGGTGAGATTTGTTCATATCTCATCCACTTGGCTGCGACTGTAATACGCTGCGACAATAAAATGTGTTGCATAAAATCCGCAGTGTTCATGCCTAGTGTGTTCCTACCCTAAGGCCGGATTTACACAAGCGTGTGCTTTTTGCGCGCGCAAAAACGTGGCGTTTTGCGCTTGCAAAAGGTCCATAACAGCTCCGTGTGTCAGCAGCGTATGATGCGTGGCTGCGTGATTTTCGCGCAGCCGCCATCATTATGACACTCTGTTTGTATGTTTGTAGCACGTGGTGCTTTTCTGTTTTCATTCATAGTTTATACGGCTGCGGAAGTGCTGGGCGGGATTTTCACGCACCCATTGACTTCAATGGGTGCGTGATGCGCGGACAATGCACAAATATCGGACATGTCGTGAGTTTTACGCAGCGGACTCACGCTGCGTGAAAATCACTGACAGTCTGCACGGCCCCATAGAGTAACATAGGTCCGTGCGAGGCGCGTGAAAATCACGCACGTTGCACGGATGTATTACACGTTCGTCTGAATAAGCCCTAACAATAAGGCCCAGTTCACAGAGTTTTTGGGCCTTGATATTGACTCGGACACTGCGTCAGAATCAGCACCAAACAACTTCCAAAACCGCCTCCCATTGATTTAATCTGAAATCAATGGGAGCCAGTCGCGGAAAAAAGAAAAAGCAGCACGTCCTTTCTTGCCGCGGTTCTGCCTCTGACCTGCCATCGAAATCAATGGGAGGCAGAAAATTCATTTTTCGCTGCGTTTTCTGTCTGCTGTCCTCAATCGCCGCAGGCAAAAAACGCGGCAAGATAGTGTGGGCAGGTCAAAATCTGCCTCAAAATTCGGTGCGCGGTTCCAGGCGGTCGCCGGTGCGCATGCGCGGGAGTTTGCAAGTGCGCGTGATCGGTCGCACGGGCGGCGGTGTTTGACGGCCCCCATGCTACCCAGGGCCGCCATCAGGGGGGGTATTAGGGGTACTGATGTGAGAGGCCCGGCCAAACCTAATTGAAAGGGGGGCCCGCAGCTCATGACATTCTTTTGGTGAAAAAAACGGGCCCCATTGCAGGGGCCTGTTTATTTTCTACCAAAGGCAAATCGCGGCAGTTTGCCGGGCCCCCCTTTCAATTAGGTTTGGCCGGGCCTCTCACATCAGTACCCCTAATACCCCCCCTGATGGCGGCCCTGGGTACCATGATATAGTACTGGACGGAGTACCGTTAACAGGCGGTGCCACGGTAGGGGGGCCCAGAAAATTTAGCTGTAGGGGGCCCTGAAATTCCTGATGGCGGCCCTGACCCCAGTACCCACCGTCACCATGGGAGTCAGAAGAGCTGGGTACAATCCAATACCTGACCATCTGTAGTGATGGCTGGGCAGTGGTACGTCCGCAGGCTGGTATTTTTAGGCTGGGAAAGCCCAAAAACAGTGGCCCTTCCTATCCTGGTAATGCTAGCCTGCTGCTGCTGTGTTGTATCTGGCTAGTTATAAAAATGGGGGGAACCTACATCGTTATTTCCAATTATTTATTTATTTCATTTTTTTAAAAATGACGTGGTGTCCCCCCCATTTTTCATAAACAGCCAGATACAACAGAGCAGCAGCAGGCAGCATTACCAGGGCGGGAAGGGCCACTGTTTTTTTCCTTTCCCAGCCTAATAACACCAGCCTTCGGCCAACCTAGTGCCCGACCATCATTACAGATGGTCAGGTACTGGATCATACCCGGCACTTCCCGTTTTCCCTAGTGGAGGTGGGTACCGGGGTAATAACGGGGGTTAGTATTAGCCTTTGCCCCGGCTAACACTAAGCTCCTCCTTTGTAATGGACACTGTCAATCAGCCGGCGGCCATTACTAAGGTAATAGTAATAAAGTTTAAAAAAAATATAAAGACATAGAAAAAATAGGTTTATTGAAATAAAAAACCCCACACATTAACCATTTTATTGGTTCTAAAAAAAAGCTGTCATTGAAGTAGTCCTCGAATCCGACGTAGTCCAATGAGCGAACATTTAAAAAAACACAAACACAAAAATATAAAACATTAGTAAGGGCCTGTTCACATCACCGCTGCCCTTGGCTGCACTATGAACAATGGAACCCTGTCACAGCGGTGACAAACGGAAACCTTTAGCAATGTTTCCGTCACCATGGAGATCAATGGTGAGGGAAACGAAAGCTGAGGTTTCAGTTTGCCTTTCCGTTGAGGGGTTACCCAACGGAACCCCTCAGCGGAAGGGCAACGGTGATGTGAACATAGCCAAACACATATGGTAGGCTTAGATACAGGGCCCATGTGCATGTGTGATACTATTTGTTAGACCCTGTATCTAAGCCTAAGGTAGGCTTAGATACAGGGTCCAGCAGACAGTAATCTTATACAGTATGGTTTAAAAGGGGTTGTCCAGACACTAAACATTGATGGCCTATCCTCAGGAGAGGTCATCAATAGCTGATGGGTCGGGGTCCAACTCCCGGGACCCCCGCCAATCAGCTGTTTTGAAGGGGGTGCAGCGCTCGTACAAGCGCTGCTTCCCCTACATTTCCCTTACTTTCTCACACTGTGAATTGCTGACACGTCTGTGTCGCCGATTCAGTGTGAGAAAGTGACCGGAATGAAGGGGTAAGTAGCGCTCGTACGAGCGCTGCACCTTCTTCAAATCAGCTAATTGGTGGGGGTCCCAGGAGTGGGACCCCGACCCATCAGCTTCAGCAGACAGTGATATAAAACGTACCCTCCTCTTCGGCCGCAGCGGAGGTCCTGACTCCATCCAGGGTTGGGATGTTGTGTGCAGCGCATAGCGTTGTGACGTCATGCGCTGCGCACAGCACTGTGATGTCAGGACCGCCGCTGCGCTCTGGAAGACGGAATGTAAGTTCTGTCAGTTACTATAGTAAAGGGGGCTGGTGTAGTTTATTACATAGGCCCAAGTTACTATAGTAATTTTTCTCTGATGTGGTGCGTGGGCCCGCGGTCCACCCTTGCTTCGGGGGCCCGGTCGCAACCGCGACCCCTATAGTTACGCCACTGCTTGTCATTATAAGTATGAGCATTTGGAGAACATATTGTAAAAACACATAAGAAAAAAAGCATATATTTTACCGCTCAGACAGTACTGAAAAGCAGTCCAAGGTATTCTCGGAGGATTCACTGTCCCCAGCCTGTACGCCTCACATGCCCCAGAGGAAGCCGGAAGGGCGAAACCCAGGGTCAGGCTAGAGTGTTTGGCGTGCTTTTATAATTTCAATATGCTTGGAAACCTTTTCTATCCTGTGAGTATCGAATAAACTAGCCTGGAGTGAAAGTTATCCCGAAAGTGTTGTACTATATATCTTTTTTTTCCATACTAGAGATATAGGTACTTGTCCTGTCCGGAGAATCATTGTCGGTAGACTGATATTTCTCCTGTATAACTACAGGGCTAAGAAGAGCCGAGAGCACACGAGTGGGATTTTGTATTATCTACTGCATACAGGCTGGGGAGAGTGAATCCTCCGAGAATAGCTTGGACTGCTTTTCAGTACCATCTGAGCGGTAAAATGTATGCATTTTTTTCTTATGGATTTTAGGGTGCTAAGGGTTTCACCCTTTCCTTTTACCTGCTCTGGTCTGAAATAATTTGAGTAAAAGTGCCAAGGAGTATAAATATTTTATTCATGGATATTGTAAAGATAAATTCAATGATATTCAAACCCATTCAATACAATACAATTGTTTATTGGCATTGTCAGCATCTACACAAAACATCTACAAGGAAACAGAAGAGTGGCCGATATCAAACCAGTGACTTATGGACATGATGAACGTCACATAAGTTCAATAGAATATTGTCATCCTCTGACCAGAGTGCTTTTTATAGAGACTCAAAGAGGTTTTACTATTAGGACACCCATGTCCATATGCCCAATCAGGACCCCCTTCTGTGAGCCAGAACACTAAGACGCTCTGTAAGAGCAGCTCACACACAAGCAAAGGCTGCTCGTCTACGCATTACAAGGCAGTCATGTAATGCTACATTTTCCCTTCAGTGTTACATATCTTATCTTATCTTAACCATATATTATTGAAAAATAAAAGATCAAGCAATTTTGCTTATAGTCTTGATTAAAAATATCTCACCATTTTGAGTATACAGTTACAATGCAGGCCTAGTTGTTTCAATGAAACACTGAGTAATAATCTGCAGCTGCATCTCCCTCCTCGCCCCTCCTCCCCACCCACTCATTTCCGTTTTACTCTAGAAAGATTTTTTTTTTTCTTTTTAGGAGATTTTTGAACATCTACAAATTCATGCAGGGAAAGGGGAATTATATGCTGCTGGCAAAGTGAGGAAGATGCCACTATATCACAACGTTTTACATAGTCACATATCAATTTATGCAAAACATCTTTTAACAACACATTAAAGCAACTATAACATCGATGTCCTATCCTTAGGAAAGGCCATCAATGTTTGATTGATGGGGGTTATGACCTGCAAGACCACGGTTCATCAGCCGAATTCAGGTCAATGGGATGATTTGCAGTTTCAGGCACAGCGTGTGTAAGCAATGAAGGGGATTCTATGCTTGCAGGGTCACTATGGCCTCCTTGTTGTACTGAGTTCAGACCAGTGGTTTATTCACCACAGAGACAGACCACGCCACCACTATGGGGCCCATAATGAGAAGGAGGCCTAGCTCTGAACTCATCCTGCATCTCAACATTGAGCCATAACATTTGCTTGCAGCCACCACTAGGGGAGCTCCTTGAAAATAGATATTTACAGCTTCCGTTGAGGGCAATAGTAGCTGTATAAATTAATATGCACTGAGCTCCCCTAGTGGTGGTGGTGGCTGCAGACAGGCAGCTTTATCATGCACTGTGTAGAGGGAAGCAGAGGATTTTGAGCTGTTTGGGGGAAATTTATCAATGCATTTATGCCAGTTGTTTGGTGTAAATACATTGAAAAATATGGTGTTTAGGCTGAGCGCCATATTTATAAAAAACCTGTTCCACTTTTAGGACATACGAGTCGGGCTAAGTTGGCAAGGCTTTCAGAGTTGTGCAGAGCGCAACTTTTTTATTAAACAATCCCGTCACTTTTTTTGCTTACAAAAGTGTTGGAAAAGGTCTAACCTGGTGTTTTTAGCTTACGCCAGATGCATCTAGGGGGCTTCACAGGGAAGAGATACCGGCGCACCGCTGACACGCTGTATCGGTAATAACGGTGAACATTAACTTAAAAAACAATTAGTATAATTGTCGGAGCCCTCAGTGTGTGTGGGAAGGGGCGAGGGGCAATATAATGTCTTTCTATGGGACCCTATGATTTCTCTGTATGCCTCTGGTTTCAGACCTAACCAATCGAAAATTGATGGCCTCTCCTAAGAAAAGCCATCAATGTTTATGTCCTTGAGAACCCATTTTAGAATTTTCCTAGAAAAAAAATGAAGAAATACAGTACACCTGCAAGTAATATACTCTCTACGCTAGTTCCAATATTCTATATACCATGTCACTAGATGTACTACGTACTTCATGAGGACAAAGTCGCCATGAGGACAAAGTTTGATGTATTGCTGCATGCTACAATTTTGCAAACCACAAACCGTATTTTGAGCGTCGAGCTCTCCATACCACTGGGTCGCATTTAGGATATCAACACTAATCAAAGTGCTTAATAAAAGAATTAACAATGGGAAGGAAATGGTCTTGTATGCAAAAATTATATATTAAAGGTTGTCGGAGCTGAGATAATTATAGCAAATGTACAGTACTAAGCAATCATGTAATTATTTCTGTATATATTATGTACCAATCAGTGCCTGTAATAGAGGGTAGCGGAGGTAAGGCAAAGGTCCTAGACAGCTGTACAACGATGAGGGTCTAAGGGGAATTTGATACAGTTAGAAATATGTTCTCCACCTTTCATTAGATCCTCAGATTCTTGATTCTATTCAGATTCTATTAGTTCTTTTAGAATATTAGTAATTACATCGATCTGTTATAAAGATCTTAGCAGAAACGTGCCTACCGGGAGTTGCTGCTTTGATGTCTTGTTGGCCTGTTATTATTTTATTAATGCTAGTTATTTAAATTGCACCGTTATCTTTACATCATTTCTAGTTACAAGTACATAAAGACACTGCGGAATACAATTCAGTTAAAAAAATACATCATCAGGTGATAGCCCTGTACACATGAGCTCACAATCTATAAGGAATAGGGGGAAATGAGTAAGGCTAGGTTCATTGTCACAACATATACAACTTAAGGGCCTATCATTGGCCAGACACATGCCAAAAAAATGGTGTCCTTTTTGGCATATGTTTGGCTAGTAATACACCCTGGTATACCTTTGCCTCAAATGTATTGATAAGCTCTTTTTAATACAACTGTATGAAAATATAAAATGTATACCGTGCGGTATATACATTTTCCAATGGGTGTCAATGGCAGATGTGTGCAACTGTAAAGGCATACAGCTGCTTACATCTGGTCCAGACCTAGGTGAACCATGTTAAATGGTCGCATCAGATGGACTGTTCGAATGTGGGGTAATTCTGACCTTAGCCGTAGGGATCCGTATTGAGAAAGCAGGGTGAAACCTAAGGGCAGGTTTTAAAGCTTCTTGGAATAGGCATGTTAAAGGGTTTGGAGGGTTCAACAATGGAAAATGGTACGAGGCAACAAATTACATAGAATATGGGAAACATGGTAAGAAAACCTGCATCTTCCAGTGTGTAAGGCCCCATTCACATCATGTTTTTGGCCTTCGTTTGACGTGTACGCCAGGAGAAGCTCCCAACGTATATGCTAAACGTAGGCAGCGATAGAGGCATAACAGTGGCATCCGTCACCCATAGACGATTAAGGGTTACGTTAAATTGTGCATTATGTTTTTTGTGGGATCTCGTTGTATGGAATAGCGTAGTCTCTATGCTTTTCCATACTTTAAAAAAACTGGTATACTAACAAATACCAGACGATGGAGGCCAAAACGACACTCTTTTGGCCTCCTTCCGGCTAATGGAGCACCATGAACACGTTTAGCGTGTACATCGAGAGTTTTCCCATTGTACACGCTAAAACTAGAGCAAAAATTTGATGCAAACAAAACCTAAGAAGGTGGTTAGAGTAGTAAAGACGAGTAGGTCATTGACTGAGTGGAAGTTGAATGAAGGGTGGTTTACCTGGAGATTAGTAAAGAAATGGAGGCAGGAGCAAAGTTGGTTAGAGTAAATGACATTCTTTGTGTAATGGGCATCTGGCGGTGAGAGACATGGGGTGACATTTGAGGAGTCAGAGGAGGGATGCATGAGTACAGGGGCAAAGTTTACTTTAGCTTGGAGAGGTGCCACCAGTCTGTTCATTATAGGCCACAAAAAGTTTATATAATCTGTAAGGAAACTTTAATTGGTAACATAGAAAATTATCAGTTGATAGTCATGCAGTAGTCATGTTGTGGTCACATATGCTCATTTTCAGTCATGTTTGCTGAATAAGCTATGTGCATAACTTATATAGTGACCCAGTTCTACCGTGTTTCCCCGATAGTAAGACACCCCCGATTGTAAGACGTATCGGGGGTTTCAGGGGGGTCGGCTAATATAAGCCGTACCCCGAAAGTAAGACATATGTCTTACTTTCGGGGAAACACGGGGGTATTGCCGCCTCCTGCCCACTTCCGCGCCGCCCCCCTCTCCATACGTCACCGCGCCGTCCTGTGATGGCGCGGGTACTGAGACTGTACCCACGCGATCAGCGGCAGGAGCACGGCTGTTATACACAGCCTGGCTCCTGCTGCAACTGCCGGAATCGAAGCGCGCGCCGATTCCGGCAGTTTAACCCATTAAATGCCGCTGTCAATAGTGACAGCGGCATTTAATGTGTTTGACAGAGGGGGGAGCTCCCTCTGTCACCCGATCGGCGCCCCCGCAAACAAATCGCGGGTCGCCGTCGGGTTTCCATGACAGCCGGGGGTCTAACAAAGACCCCCAGGTCTGCCTTCAGGATCTGCCTGTTAGGCGATGCCGGAGGCATGACCTAATAGGTTGCCTGTCAGTTTTACACTGACAGGCAATAATGCTTCGGTATACTAAGTATACCAAAGCATTATATATGCGATCGGCACATCGCATAGTGAAGTCCCGTGGTGGGACTAAAAAAAAAATGTAAAACAGTTAAATAAAGTTTGTGAAAAAAAAATAAATAATAATTCGACAATTTTTTTCCAATATAAGACATACCCCGAAAGTAAGACATAGTGGGGCTTTTGGGGATAAAAAGAAAGTAAGACACTGTCTTACTTTCGGGGAAACACGGTATGTCACCCATGATGGTTCAACTAATGTGGTACAGGCCCAAAGTAGCGAGGTTGGTAAGACTTTACATGACATATTTCTAAATTTTAAATGTTTGTTTAGAAGACTTTCACTTAAAAATTAGGACTCATGCACACAATGGGGTCTCCGTGTGGCACAGTATTATGGAGATTTTCTTGCACTATGCGCCAATCGTGAACTACAGATTTGTTGTTAATTCTGCCTAAAAAGTTGAAGCACCATCCAAATTGTCATGTAAACTGTATTTCATTCACGGATAGATAAACTTGATTTTAATTCCAACCTTGGGCCTTCATTAGTCCTTATTACGGCCGTTCCATCACAGTAACCACATTTATTTAATGAGGTAAAATTGGGAATGGATCTGAAAGATAGGAGAAGTATAAATGACCAAATCCATGTTTCCATTTAAAGAATACACAGTGTGTGAGCCAGACCTTCGAGATCTATGGAAAAACAAATTGTCAGATACTTTTTAGAAGTCTGGTCAGTACATGTCCATTCAGATGTCAAACAACATAAAGGAATGCAAAAAGCACCATGTCACTGCTACATTTTATGATTTTTTTTAATTATTATTTGCAATGTCCTTATCAACTAACAAGGTCGTAATTGGTGTAAAAAACAATCCCAATATTCCAGACTGCAGTTAATGAAGCCCCGGTGGACTAAACTATTGGAAAAGGGATTAAGGGATGAGCAATGTGATCAGCAACCAGACCTCAGTGATTTTCCATTGATCGGCTGAAGCTTATTTAGGGCAAAGATTTCAAATAAATGACCCAATTGGTTTTATTGTTGGAACAGATGATCAATGACAAATAAGTAACCTTGAGAAATACTGTCTGGAATATACAGTGTAGCCCATTCCTGAGATCATCTAAATTCAGGCAATTTTAATTAGAAGGAATTGTAAGAAAAGCAAAGCAAAGTGCAGTAACCTGCACAGTAGATGCAAATGTCTTGGCTAATGATGTTTTCAATATTGACCTCAAATTTGGTGTAAACCTAGCCTAAGCATACTGTCTGACCGAAGAATCTATGTCGTTTCCTTTCTTTATTGCGTAATTACATAGTTAGTAGGGTCGAAAAAAGACATATGTCCATCAAATTCAACCAAGCGATGGGAGAAAGGAAAGGGATGGGAGAAATTATAGAACTTTGTTTTACCGCTGTTGATCCAGAGGAAGGTTTAATCCAACTGGAACAACATTCAAACAAGAATTCTACACATTGACATAGGAGCTGATATTTTTTAGTTCTCCGGAATTATCTAAGCCTTTTTTAAAGCCATCTACTGTACCTGCTGTGACCAGCTCCTGCGGTGACTATTCCATAGATTCCCTGTTCTCACAGTAAAGAAGGCTTGTCGCCTCTGGAGATTGAACTGCTTTTCTCCAGACGGAGGGAGTGCCCCCTTGTCTTTTGAAGGGGTTTTACATGGAACAGGATTTCACCATATTTTTTGTATGTGCCATTCATATATTTATTTAAGTTAATCACGTGCCCGCTTAGTCGTCTTTTTTCAAGGCTAAATAGGTTTAATTCTTTTAATCTTTCCTCATAACTTAGATTCTCCATGCCCCTTATTAGCTTCAATGCTCTTCTTTGTATTTTTTCCTACTCCACGGCATCCTTTCTATGAACTGGAGCCCAGAACTGAACTGCATATTCTAGATGAGGCCTCACTAATGCTTTGTAAAGTGGTAATATTACATCCCTGTCCCGCGAGTCCATGCCTCTTTTAATACACGACAATATCTTGCTGGCCTTTGAAGCAGCTGATTGACATTGCATGCTGTTATTTAGTTTATGATCTACAAGTACACCCAGATCCTTCTCAACAAGTTACTGCCCCAGTGTAGCTCCCTCTAGGACATATGATGCATGCAGGTTGTTCGTACCCAGATGCATAACTTTACATTTATCTACATTAATCCTCATTTGCCAAGGGGATACCTAAACACTCAGTGTGTCTAAATCGACTTGTAATTTAGGAATATCTTCCATAGACTGAACAATACGGCATAGCTTGGTGTCATCTGCAAAAATAGAAATAGTGCTAGAAATTCCATCCTCTATATCATTACTAAATAAGTTGAATATCAATATAAGATGTCATGGATATTGTCCATCCAATCAGTCATTTCCAGCAGAACTTTCCTTAAAATTCTACCACCAGAACAGAAAGATCTTGTAATGGGAAATATTTAATCACACCTGTGTTAATGGGAAATAGATTCTCTTGTGATAATAACGTCTTAATTGGAAATAAATTGAACCATGTTAAAACATCTTTATTAAAGCTTCACATCCCGCTACGTGGTATAAGGAAGGTAAAGCTAATTACCCACGTTCCCTGGTCCCTGGTGACACAATGGAGAAGATCCGTTTCTCCTATTGACATCTTATGAATTGTCCTACAGTTGTTTAACGTTATGTATAGATTTTCTCATGCAGACAAGGCTGCGATCGGTCAGTAGGATTGAACCAAACAAATCAGAAGGGCCTTAAATTAACCCAGATGAAATGTTTTACTTTAGAGACACAAATCTGCAACATCGCATTCACCCTTAGTAATGTAAACCGTTAATTGAAACATTTTTACAGACTGTGTAGGTGAATTAAGAGTATTCCATAGATATGTGTGTGTATTACTTGGCTGTAATGCTTGGTTAGACCCCTGGACTAATGCTTCCTTATCTAGGATTAAGTGTACTGAATACGGCTGAAGAAATGTTTCTTATGTGAGGAGTCTAGCATTTAATAGGATATTGTTAAAACAATTAACGTGTGCACTATCCTTAAGTGGGCTGATCACTGTTATTAAAGCGGACATGTTGCTTCCTTGACATGTCTGTTTTATTAAATATTTGCATTTCTCGTGAAATAACAATTCTGGAGCATCTTTTGAATTATGCTGTTACTCTGTTATTCCTCCTGGAAATGTATGAATAAATAAATAAACTAGG